>NC_062189.1:15382546-15412546 GCF_912470025.1 Vespa velutina
GAAAGAAAAAGAAAGAGAATGAAAGAAGGAAAGAGAAAAAGGAGAGAATGGAAAGATGGAAGGGAAGAGAAAGTAGCGGGCTTCAGGGACGATTTCAGGGACGGCTTCAGGACGGCTTCTGTGGGAAGCTGCTAATTACCAAGGCTTGTTTGAATCGTTACAGTGGCCATCGGGTTTCTTCTTCTATCACTGACGTTCCTGAACCCTTTCTCCTCTTCTCTTTCTCTTTTCACCTCCTTCAGCATCACAGCATACAGTCATCCCATAGTCCACCGAACTTCCAACGTTTCCTTTCCCAAACCATGTCTCCCCACTCTGTCCCTAATTCCGTTTCTCACTCCGTACCCTCCGGCATCGTCCACTGGCTTCTCCAGGGCAGCAGAAACGGAGGTACCACCATCATCATACCACCACCATCATCACCACCAGCATCAGGAACGACGGTGGTGGAACCTTTCCAAAGCGAACTCCTGCGCTGCTTGCTTGCATTCAGGGCAACCACGGGAAAGACCCCGCTGTCTCGAGCGTGTTAATTAGACCTGCTTTTGTTTCGGAAAGAAGCCTGAGTGAGGTAAATATGGACGATCCAAACCGTATTCCTTTCTCATTCTTTCTATTTCTCTCTCTCTCTCTCTCTTTCACTCTCTGTCTCTCTCTCTTTCTCTCTTTCATATTCCCTGTCTGTCTCTTTCCCTCTTTCTTTTTCTTTATCGTTTTCTTTCTTTAGTTCGCCTTATTTACCTGCCTTTTTATCCTCCGATCCTTTGCCTCCTATCGCCTTGGTTTTCCAAGTGTAAGGATGGCGAAGGAGCAACTGGAAATAGAGGGTTGAAAGGAGTTTCTCGTTTCTTTCGTTTCCATGAGGAAGTAATAATGAAAAATGAAGAAACCGTTGAGAACAATCACTTCTGAAAGAGAAAGAGAGAGAGAGAGAGAGAGAGAGAGAGAGAGTGAAAGAGAGAAAGAAAGAAGTTAGAAGGGCCTGAGGAGGGTGTAGAGGAGTGAAAGGAGAAAATTCGCGGTTGCTTTTAATTATCGACGTTTACGTGCTCGGCCGAGCGCCTTTCATTTGCAAATGCGCGAGATTTCGCGTATGCTGTTCCCGCAGAAGAACGGCAACGAATTGTCAAAAGATTTTGATTAACTTTATTGTCTCGAGAGAGGTGCTAATTAATGCCGATCTCGTTACTTTTGTCCGCAAAACAAAAAAAAAAAAAAAAAGAAACCGTATCTTCCTTCAATATCCTCTTTATTTTTATTATTTGAAAAAAAAAAAAAAAAAACATTTAAAAATGAAAGAACCGTATTTCTCTAATTAATTTTTATCAAATTGCTATGTGTCACGTGTTGCCTGTATCGTTCTATTAAATATGACAACTTATTCGACAAATTAAAACGATTGTATTTCTGAGATTTAATTGTTCACGTATTTAGAATTATTTCGCGTTTGACACGCTTGATAAACGGGCGTTTATCTTTCTTCTGGTTTTTCTTTTCTTTTTCTTTTTTTTTTTTTGCGAGGCTCTCCTTTAATATTAAAAATTGTACGAAAAAATAAGTTGAAGAGAAAAAGAACAGTATCATATCGGCATAAATGATATGATATTTATTAAATCGATTTGAAACACTTCAAATAATATTATACAATCCTGTTTATTTTAGAATCGCTTCGTTAGCGTATGTCATTAAGAGAAGATTGGTTATTAAATTGACATTATATTTGCTAATAAACCAAATCCAATTGCTATATAATTTAATTATATTATGTATATGTAATTATAAATGATCGTTCAAATGAGATAAGTAAAAATATGAGAAAGAGAAAATTTAGAACGTCGGGTGAACGACCGCGGAACCATCAACATTTTCTTCACGAAAATTCAAGTCGAAAGGAAGCATACACGTGATTTTCTTGAAAGTGTAGGTGGTATTAAATTAGAAGCGCACCGGTAACCCCTTCATTTACGTCTCTCCATCTCTTCGTCTATCTTCCGTCATTTGGCTCTTTCTCTCCTTCTTCGTGTTTTGTGAGAGAAAGGGAAGTGGGAAAAGAATGAGAAAGAGATGAAAGAGAGAAAGAGATGAAGAATCTGAAGGGGCTGGATATTACGGACTAGTCGAGCCTACGTAAATTCATTCACGTTAGTCTTCTATCTTTATCTTTATCTCTCTCTTTCTCTCTCTCTCTCTCTCTCTCTCTCTTTCTCCTCTCTTTCTCCTCTCTTTTTCTATCATTCATTGACACCGAACGAAGGGTCGCTGCGTGATGTTTACATTTCAATTATCCGACGCTTCGCTCGTGCCATTATTAGTATTTGCATGATTTAGTAGGAGAAGAAGCTTTCTCTGCCCCGTAGACCGTTCTGTCTGGCTCACCGATCGAGAGATGCTGTACTTTATGAGTTCCTCTTACGAAGCTCACCCTCTCGAACGAGAGGGTAGAACTGAGACAATGAGAAAATGAGTTGTATAGAAACTCGAGAATTTCGCTAGTAGCCAAACGATTCACGTCTTTTAACAATTGTCATTATTTCCACTATTTAGCCTAACAACTTTTTCGATACAATTACACTATTTAAATGTACTGTATTAAAATAAATAAAACAAAAAATATATATATAAATTTGTCATGAATCATATATTATTTAAATAATCTAATTATTGTTAACTCTGTATATAACTTTGATGTCATACTTTTGTATACATACTTGGGAAAAGAAAAAACATCAAAAAGGTTTAAAAAAGTTGATGGAAAGATTAAAGAGATCAAGAACTTACGGATACATTATGCATACATAGTTATTTTTTAATATACGAGTAGAATTTTCGTCGATCAACTTTGATGGAAGACGGTAAAGACGAATTGAATTCAAGAAAGAGAAAAGCTGAAGACTTACGGTTAAATGATTCAAATCCGCGATTAAGTTCGAGCAAAAATGTACGTACGAGTTTCGAGATCGCGGCTTTAAAGTAAACTCGTCGGTATAAAACTTTTACACCGGCCGAAGGAAAATCGAGCGCGTTTGTAATCGTTGAAGCGAAAGCCGTATATAAATTAGAAGTTTTGAATCGACGTATAAACCGCTCACGTATTTTAAATGCGAACTAGCTGCAATCTTTCTCGGTAAAGAATTTTATTATAAGATCGTATATGATATTTAATTATCTAAATTAATTTTACCTGCTGTTCCTTGTTTCGTAACATAATCATTTAAACGTCAAACAATCTCAATTATCGTATATCTTTATTTTAAATTATATCATATTCATTTATCATATTATGTCTAATTATTAATATACATATGTCACGATAATGAATTCATTATAAGAATGAGTGATTTAATTTTTTTCATTTTTGTTAAATAATATCTTCTAATCATAATAAGAGCGAAAAACGAAGTAAAATCTTTTTTTATTTCGTCGGATTTTATAATTCCATAATATCGAGAAGAGAACGAAGATGAATTAACGAATCGTAGAGAAGGGAAAGATATATATATATATATATATATATATATATATGCATATATAGAAAGAAAATCATTGAGATAGGAAAGAAACGGAACATTTTGCGCTCGTTAAAACGTACCGATTCAGCATCCATTGCAAACCGGAAGGAAGAGAGTCGCCTTCTTTGCATGAAATGAAGGGCTGACCCATTTCTCATGCTTGAATTATCTTTGAATAAAACTATAGCTTTATCTCTATCAAGAGTTCCACTTTAAAATATAATTTAAGAATGGCGTATAGAATAATATTTTCTTTTTCTTTCTTTTTTTTTTTCTTTTTTCTTTTTTCTTTTTTTTTTTTTTTTTTGCTCGCGAAAGAAATTAAACATCAATTGTACGATTTTTATGAAATTACAAAAGATTTTCACAAATATGAATCCCTTTGATTAATTATACATGATTTATATAAAGTATACTATTAATAACAAAAAATGAATTTCAAAGGAAATAAAATTCATATACGACGATTCAACAAAATCAATAAAATATAATAATTCTCGATTCGATTGTTGTACGTGTAAACGGAAACGGAGTTCGGCGTTTCCGGTGCGTTCAATGGAACGCATGAGATAAACGTGGTTTTATCGTAACGCGCAGCCGATCGTAGATTATTCAAAAATAGCAATCTATCGTTGTCTGGTATACAGCTATGACGACGAACTCTCGTCACTAACAAAGTTTCTCTCACGGCACATTTAGCGATTCTCTTCGACTACTTCCATTGGGAATACTAGAGAAGGAGGATGGAGTATACGAGAGGAGTATCGATTATCATCGATCGAGATTCATGTGCGAGTGCGTTCACACTTCTCTCAACGAGAAAGAATACGCAAAATACCGTGAATAATCGAACATGAGTGTCATACCAGGGAATATATTACAATGTTCGCTTGAAAAATCATTTAATGTCACATCGATCATTTTTCTTTCTTTTTTTTTCTTTCTTTCTTTTTTTTCTTTTTTTTTTTCTATCGCTTTCCACCCTTTCGTCCTCACGTTCACTTGAATTCTTCCCTTCTGACGTATCATCTTTTTAAATTATCCTCCTCAATGCTATTAAAAATATCTTCGATCTTTGCTATCGTTTTTATTTTTAAATCGATATTATGTGTCTCGATCGATTAATCGAAAGAAAAATTATTGACCACCTGTAAACGTCTGCTTCTTAAATTTATTTACGATCTCCAATTTATTATCGCACGATTTTTCACAGTAGTAATATAAAATTTGTTTCATTCAAATTTTGAATTAATCGATGAAGAAAAGTAAGATCGTTTTCTAGAGATAGATTAAAGATCCTTCATTCTCTCGTTTTAACAGGCGGAAATGAATTTCCTGAAAGTAAACGTTACGAGATGTTTTGGGAATTTTACGAGTTCTTCGATGAGGTCATCCTACTATGGACCATCTATTATCCGTTATCTTTTGATGGGGGTCCATCGAATGGACGGGCATTGAACTAATCTTGTTCTGAGAATGTTTTTCTATCGTTTGACGATCCCCTAACGAACGATATCGATGTCCAATGTAATAAAATTCTTTTCTTAGTACGATCCCGTATCGAATTGATCTTTATAGAAAAATATTTTATTTTCCTCTTCGCTTTTCGTATTATATTGAAAAGAAAAAAAAAAAGGAAAATTTGATTTAACTAAAATATAAATTTCAATCGAATAGACATAGTTTCCAAAAAATTTCGAGTAAATCTTAATCAGTCAACATTGAATTTCGAAATCGAATTTTCGTGGCGATATTAATCGAAAGGATAAAGTGATATTCCATTGTGAAAATTGAACGATTCTCGTCTTAGATGATTAATTAAGATTTTCTTTCAAACATTCTATACATATATATATATATATATACGTTTTATCTACGATCATAAACGAGCAATAATAGCGAAGATCCTTCGGGGCAGATAACTGACCGTTTTCGAACAAAGACGATAGATATAAACGCGCGAGCTGCCTTCGACAAGTCTCTGGCATCCTGCTTCGCGGCTCGCTTGTTTCTCAACGAGAGATTAGTTCCCAGGAAACGATCGTCTTCGTTGTATTCTCGTTGACGTTCTCGCGGATCGTCGACTTTATGAGAACAGGATCGCTCGCGTCATTGACTACCATCTCGAAACTCGAAACTCGGCTTCTGCGAATGGCGGCAGTTAGTTCGTTCCATCTCTAACCCTGCATTTATTCCAAAACTTTGGGAATATCAGATCGACGATGGAGTGTATAAGAGAGATGTAGAGAGAATATATGAGAGAAAGAGAGAGAGAGAGAGAGAGAGAGAGAGGTGCTTTAGTTCCCTCTCTCTCTCTCTCTTTCTCTCTCTGTCTCTCTCTCTCTCTCTCTCTCTCTCTATTTCTCTCTCTTTCACCATCCAAGTCATAGTAACTGCAGTTTGCGAAGACTAACCGAGGATAGATAAGACCAGGAAGGCTCGGACGCGTTCGTTCGTCGATGAACGATATGCTCGAGGGTAAGCTCTGTCCTAGCGGGTTTGTGCTTTGTCGATCGTCTTTACTCAGGAAGTCGGTATACAATATATTGTAGATACACTTTCGACATTTCGATTTGCTTTGCAACATGTATACGAAGGGATTGATTGGATCGAGATAAACGTGTAAAAGGATTTTTCTTAACGTACTCGTTTCAATATAATTGATATAAAAATATTAATGCATTATATATTGATATTCGTTCTAATAAAAGGGAATTAATCTTTTGTTTTTTTTTTTCCTCGTAACTTCTCTTTATCTCAAACATATTTAATAAATATCCTTAATTATTTTTTTACGTGGATGCTAATAAAAGTTTTATAATTTTTCTAGAAAATCATTTTTCTGAATACCATTCTCGATCACTTTAGTTAATCATCTATCCAATACTATTCATCATTTTTACCTAGCTGTTATGAGCTCTATGATAAAACTCCTCCTCGCAGCACTCTTTTCATTTAACACGCATCATGCGTAACCAGAAAATTAATCGAAGAAGAGCATTAATTACTGCCGATAGACGAATGCATTAACGTGGAATTCGACGGGAAACGCATCTGCTATGCGTTCTCTTCAACGTCGAACGCGAGTAGAAAGCAAGAAAGGAAAGACAGAGACAGAGATAGATAGAGAGAGAGAGAGATAGAGAGAAAGAGAGAGAGAGAGAGAGAGAGAGAGAGAAAATCAGTCGAGGCAAAGTCGCGTTCTCCAGATTACAAAGGTCGCCCTCTCTCTTTCTCTCTCTCCCTCTCTTTCTCTTACACACGCGCTCTCACATACGACAGAGGTACTAGGAGTGCACTTTTCATTTCAAGGACAATGGACTGGCTCGATATCATCGTTCATCGTGTACCAACGATATATCGTGCACGCTTTAAACCTTTTAGGTCGTGGCCCAACGTTAGCACCGACGCCGACGCCGACGCCAAATGAGATGGCAGCCCGCGGAGAATGGAACGTGAAAGGCTCTTAGCAGGTGCTTTAGGTGGGCGTGTTCGACCGCGATATAGTACCTTTTAACCGTGGAAACAGCGAAAAGCACCACGAGCATGCTTTTCTCTCTCTCTCTCTCTCTCTCTCTCTCTTTTTCTCTCTTTCTCTCTATCTATCTATCTATCTTTTCCACACTCGTTCTTTCTATATTTCCCTTCTCTTTTGCTTTTTCATTCCTTGCTTCTTCTCCGCATCACCGACATATTCTCCTTTTGCCTTTCTTGAACAAAGCCAAGCGATCGTCATGCGAAAAATGCAAGGTAAAGATGCATATTTCGAATGCTTCAATCTTTCTCTCTATCGGCTCTCATTCGAGCACTGAAAAATGAATTTGGCTCGGTTTTACGTCTATCTCTTGGTTCGCGTTCTCCTGTCTATACGTTTATTTAAGTGCATGTCTCTGTATTAGAGTGTTTGCATTGGAAAGTTTGCGGTCACAGGTAACGGCACTCGTGCGGAATATCGAGCGAGTTTAACTCGGACTCCATTGGTGCTCTGGACGTTTCAAGCTCGGCCTCATAATTTTTCGAAAACCAAACACACAGAGTTTATATCCAGGATTGTTTTCTACCATTTATAAATTCGATTTTATCCTTTATTCGACACGAACTGAAAGAACGTCGTGGGCAAAAAAACAAAAAACAAAAAAATTCTTGAAAATAAATCGATAAGAATAATCGTTTTCGTCGAATATATTTCGTGACTAAATTGTTTATTTGTTTGTTCTTTTCCTTTTTTTTTTTTCTACTCCGTAAAACGAACGAAAGGAAGTAGTAGTTAGTTAGTTTATTTGCTGATCATTTGGCAAACTATCCTGTAGTAGACGACTCGTAGGAAGTTCACTAAATGTTCGAGAAAAAACAAATTGCATGCGTTATTTCATACGTCGGTAAAAATAAAATAAATGAACGGTCGATTCTAAATATTACAAGTCGTTTACGTGAACCGAGACAGACGATTTTTTGGCTTTCTTCCGACTTTCACGTCGTTGGAAAAAAGCTCCACCCTTACGATTTGCCTCGATACTTTATCCATTCTTTATGCACCGAAAACCCCCGTCGTGGTTCCGCCATAAAGAAAATCCGTGACGGCTCCGACTTTTTCTCGATGTACATAACACCTTTCTCTTTCTCTCTCTCTCTCTCTCTCTCTCTCTCTCTCTCTCTTTCTATACGTTTGTACCTACTACCAGTAAAACTATATCGTTGGCACCGGAACACCATCGAAACGACTCCCCCACGATGTTACAGAACGTCCGTTAGCTCCTTTCTTCACAGCAGGGACCCAAGATTCGAACTAAAAAGCCCTTTCGAACTCGAGCTGTCCGATCGACGAACCTCGAACAAAAAAAGAAAGGGGTTCGTTGCTTATTTCCGTGGGAGTAAATGTCATTCTTTGACCTTTTTTTTTTTTTTTTTTTTTTTTTTTTTTTTTTTTTTTTCTTAAATATATCTACTACCTTTCGAAGGGGGAGAAAATAATTTATATTTCTAATCGATCGAGACATTTTTAATCGAGTCAAATGAGTGGTATTAAAAATATAAAATATTTTATATTTATTGTAACTCGACGCAATAAATACATTTTTTTCTTTTTTTTTTTTTTTTTTTTTTTTTCGGAGAAAAAAAATGTATTATATTTCGACGAGGATATTTTATAGTCGAGTTTACGCGTACCAAATGAAATTAAAAAAAAAAAAAAAAAAAACCAAAAAAAAAACCAAAAAGAAAAAAGAAAAATATGGTTGAAATAAAAAATAAAAAAAAAAAAGATAATATGACGTTTTTGTTAATGTAAAAAAAAAGTGATGAAAAGATAGAACAAGAATTCTTAAAAATTTTTGATCCACGAAGACTTACCAGATATCTAACATTTTCTCTACAAGAGTCAAGTAAGAGCGTGATCCTTCTTTCGTTTTTTCTCTCTCTCTCTCTTTCTATCGCCATTTACAGTAGGTATTAATCCTGAAGTCAAAGGATAGAGAGTAAAGGCCGAGGAAACGTAACGTGGCCAGGCGGCGTTAGGACTCTTGAACGCTCGCCAAATACGATGGTCGTCGTTTTAATTTTTATTTTTCCTCCTTTTCACGTGTTCACCTTCCTCCTACGGTACTCCGTAAACAGTAATAAAAGTGCGAGCGCGCGTTGGTCCTATCTCGAAATGAATTGAATTGGCTACGGATACGAGACCGGTCGAAAGACCATACTTGCGATCCTCTAACGAGACGTCGTATAAATTTCAAAACGACTCTACCGGCTCTTTCGAGAAAAATACCACGCGATAAGAACTCGAGCTTTCGCTTCTCGAATAATTTCATCCACCTTCGATTTGTCGCACTGTAATTCTACAAAGTGGACGAACATACAAATGTATGTGTGTATATAAATACACACATATATATATATATATATATATACATATATATGTATATATATTTAGATAGGTTTGTATGTGAGCAGTATGTATATCTTACTTTCTTGCTCGATGACTTGTCCCTCGTTGATTCTGTTTAATCTTAATTCATCGTTTCTCCTTGTCTTTACGATAAAACGTCGAGAAATTTCGTCCTTGAGTATTCATCGCTCGAGCATAATTATGCGGAACGCGTACGGCTCTAAGGCATCGTCTCGAGGGTAACGCGAGTGATTACACGGTTAATCTTCGTCGTCAAACAACATGAAAAATCGTCTTTAAAGTATCCGACGACGCTTGAATCTTTTAGAATTCCTTTCGAATACGTTGATCGGCTCCATTACCGATCGTATGTAATATCCTGCCAAGTCTAAATGGGAATTTAATAATCGTAATTACCTTCCCACTTATCGCATAAATCTTATATTATACCAGATATGTTTCATATTAAGTCAAAATCGATGAAATACTTTAACCTCCCCTATCCCACCCCCTACCCCCATAATCGTTATCTTTTTATTATTTTCTTTTAAAACAAAATGAGAATGTCTCAAGATGATACTTAATGATCCTTTAATTATGCCATCAAAGGAATTATCAAAACAAAAAATCATATTTTAATTTATAAGGTCAATTTTCCAATCTTTGTTGACTAAACCATTTTTTATTCGACATATATATATATATATATATATATATATATATATATATATATATATTTGTCGTAAATATAAAAAGATAGTAAGAAATGTCAATGGTGTTAACGTTACTTTTCATTCGTAGAATAAACAATTGAAAGAGAGTAGAATTTCTCGAATCGTGAAAGAATTTGGCTATTTCTAAGAACGTCCATTGTTCGAGGAAAGTAAATAGACTCCGTGAGTCACGAGTTACGCGGGAAGAAACGTTGAGGTTGCATCGTTAGCGTGGTGAGAATGCATTGTCTCGGACGATAGAAAACGTTCGTTCGTTTAATCTTTCGAGTTGTTATCCTTCTCAGAGTGTAACGTCGTTAGCTCGTGTTTCCGAACATGGTTCTTGCGAGTGATATAATGCGAGTATATTGTATATTAGTAATAGTAGTAGTAATAATAGTAGGAAGGCGTGAAGGTCATGCGCTTCTTCTTACGCCACAATAGCTTAATGTCAGTTTTATCGTAACGATAAATCAAAACGCCGGAGAAAAGTCGAATTACTTTAGGACGAAAAGGAAAACAAATAAGAGGACGATCCGGTAGAGTGGCTTGGTAGCCTAAGAATCCGTGACTCGCGTTAAAATGCTCGCGTGTTACGTGGGATTAATGAGATAAGAACGACAAGACCGTAAATGGCCGGCCGATAAGCGAAACTCGTTAAAAAGGATACTTTCAAACGCGCGGATATCAACCCGACGATATTCGCCTTTAATTCTCTCCAAGATGAATCTTAAGCTCTTACTATAATCTACCGTATTTCTTTTTTTTTTTCTACTTTTTTGTTTTGTTTTGTTTTTCTCTTTTTTGTTTTTTTCTTTATTTTTTTTTTTTTTTTTTTTTTTTTTTTTTTTTTATTCAATTTCGTAGATCGAATAAATTGCAACGAGTTCTTAATTAAATTACAAGAAAATAGCACGCAAATGTGTTAACAATTTATTTTACACGAAGTTCTTATTACTTTTCTTTTTTCTTTTTTTAAATTTCCCCATTTTAATTTAATCCTTTTAATGATTAGCTATCCTTTATCTTTGCTATTCCAATTTGATTATACCGATTTAATTATTTCGATTTTCTTATTCCATTTAAGATATACTTATTCGGCTATCTATATCTCGTTAGATTTATTTAAATATTCTTGAATAGCTATTTCGATTTTACTGTTCTATCTTAATCATTGTCTCAATTTAATTATTCTTTGATTTAGTTATCTCGATTTAATCTTATATATTACTTTGCCTTATATATATACATATATATATATATATATATATATATATCGATTGAAAAACTTTTTATTTCATTCGTGTCATCGGATTAGGAAATATCTCGATAGAATGATCTCACTACCTGTTCTCAGATATAACGTGAATCGGTAACTCGTGAATCGATACATCTCTCTTTTCCAGGTGGTCAGAGCACACGTGTCGTGGCGTCTCGTATTATTAGGTGAAGAGAGGGGATAGTTTCTCCTTTCTTAGCAATTTAATGGCCACTTGTCGGGTGTTCGCCGCAAGCCGGTAAGCTAGAAGAACTGCTTTAATTATGGCGCGGCCTGTAAGAAAATTATTAGCGAAGATCGGACCTCCCGGCGGGGTACGATGAATTTGCAATAATCACTCGAATCCACTGCGTTTTCTTGCGCCTCTTTGGAATTAACTGCTCGGAGCTACAATGGAAAAAAAAAAAAAAAAAAAAAAAAAAAATAAAAATAAAAGAAAAGTAAAATGAAATAAAATAAAATAAAATAAAATAAAAAAAGAGAAAAAGGAAAAAAGAGAAAGAAGGACAAAAGAAAGAGAAAGAAAGATAAAGTACTAAGAAGGAAAGAAGGAAATAAAGAAGAAATGAAGAAGGAGAAAAAGAGATGAAAAAACGTTTTCTACGGAGTTTAATGACTCTGAGAACGAAAGGTCCGATGGATCCCTTCAAAAAGAGAAAAGAGGAAAGACAGATCGAAAGAGATGCTGGCCGTTAACTTGGTACAATGTTGAAACGATTGCTATTGATTCAGAGTACGAGCGGCAAGTCCAAGCGGATTCTCCGTGAAAAACGTCGAATTCCTTTTGTTTTTATGGCTTAACAATGTTCCACGCGTCTGATCCAAGTTTCTCGATTCTCGGAACGATTCTCTTTAATGACGATAAGAAAAAAGGCATCCGATTAAATATCAAGTCGAGCTATTAATTCGATCGAAGACAATACGATTGTTTCTTCTTCTGTCTTTGAAATCTTAAAGGAAAAAGAAGATTTATTCGGTATCATGAATTAATTTATATATGTATATATATATATATATATATATATATATATATATATAGTTTTTTTTCTTTATTTTATTACTTTATTGTATTTTTTGTTTCTTTTTTAATTATGTATTTCCCATACGACTTTAAATCAAATCGTAACGTCGCTAGATTCGCGGATAATAAATTCTTAAAGGAGCAACAACGCGTACGCGCATCGCATCATGGCAAACAATATGCCGTGTGTCTTATCAATTTATTCGCGGTCCCTCGCGCGATATTTATGTATGAAAATTTGTATGCAGACGTTTCGAGGGACGGCTGCTCGTCGAGATGTTCGCCTCGATCCTATGAGCCGTCTGAGTGTTAATAAAATATGTATCCTGGGTAAACCATGCCGTATTTCGAGTGGATACGTTGTCATACAAGACATAAAAACGTATATATATATATATATGTGTATATATATATATGTATATATATATATATATATATATATGTATATATGTATATATGTACCGTCTATCTGTAAGCATAAATAATGGTGAATTATACGATTTTTCTTGCAAACACTGATATTATAATGCGATAATACGATCGATAATTTTAATTATGTTATGTACATATCAATTTTATTTTATTATTATTCTAATATATGATCGTAGGCATTATTAATTTTAATAATTAACGAGTCTGTTGGATTTTAATTCATAATTTATTATAACAACAAATTTAATATTCTGTGAATATTACGATAATAGTGATGTTAAAAAAAAAAAAAAAAAAAAAAAAAAAAAAAGAAGAAAAAAAAAAAAGAAAACAACAAAATTATATGTACTTAACGATACACTCTAATAAGTATAAACTTATTAAATTTTTTTTTATTTTTATCCTCAATAAATTCAATTGTCGAATGTATATATCGGCATTGTACCATTAAATATCCTAAAGAATCAAGAAGCGGAACGAAACGTTTATGCCGTTCTCATTAAAGATTAATACCATCAAGTTAAGAAGGTATTAGAGAAATAGGAAAAGAGAGAGAGAGAGAAAGAGCAAATCCTTCGAGTATTCTACTTTCGTCTGATCGATTTTGAAGAAATAATAGCTCTTAAGAAGTAGCACGTGTTCTTTTTAAATTTTATACATACACTCTTGCAAGGACATTGTTTCAAAGGTTATTGTTCTATGAGGGAAGAAAAAAGAAGAGTGCATTAAAGATTGCATATTGTTTCGAACCTTAATGAGAAAGGAAACAAGGATGATAATAATTCTTTTCTACGAATTTATAATTATGCAACTAGCAATAAAAATTTCTCGAAAAATGAAATAAACAGTTCTTTCATATAATCGATCGAACAAATGAACATTCCCCGATAAATTTCAAAATAAAAATATATATAATCGATATCGATTGTTTTAGTCATTATTATAGAATAATTCACGTTCTAATCAAATTTTTACATTATGAAACATCATTGAACATTTAGTATCCTATCTTATAAAACTGTATTTTTCTTTGATTTTCGTCATCGCATTAATTTACAAAATCTTTTCAATCGCCGATTTGAGTTCGTTCATATGGAAGTTCTTACACACTTTGTAATTTATAACTCGATGTACATCAATAAAAAAATGTTGATATATATATATATATATATATCGCGAAAATATTGTACATGGTATATATGAACGAGGAGAAATATGTTTGGACTGTAATATCGCGTACTCGCAGACGTTTTCGATTCTCCCTTTCCTATTCCTCCCACTTTTCTCCCTCTCTCTTTTCTCTCTCTTTCTCTCACTCTCACTATCTCTCTCTCTCTCTCTCTCTCTCTCTCTCTCTCTCTCTCTCTCTCTCTCTCTCTCTCTCTCTCTCTTTCTCTACTCTAGACGCATAAGTTTGATATCACTGCGAGCCTTCATCGACTCTTTGCGGAACCAATATATCCTTGCGGCTCCATTCACCCAGTGATAAGCCAGCTTCGTATTCATGTGTAAATACCCCTTCTCCCACCATATGCCTCTTCTCCTTTCGCCAAAAGTCGCTCTCTTTACCCCCACCTTATCTAAACTTCATCTTTCTACTCGTTCCGCAGTAGACGGCCTTTTACAGCGAAGAAAAATTGCGAAAAATTGAGTCTCGCGCTTGCTTTCCTCCCCTTTTTCCCCATGTTTCTTTTCTTTTTTTTCTTTGTTACGTTTCTTTCTTTTCTTTTTTCCTTTTATCGATCCGCTGCTTTTTTCTTTTAATAAATTTTTCAGGTTTGTTTTTTTAATTAAAATTATACACACACACACATACACACACATATATATATATATATGTATATATATATATATACATATATATAATTGAATGAAATAAAATTTTAAACGAGTATAAAAATAATAAATGATAGATTTGAAATAATAATTCGTGCTATATGAAAATTAATAATATTTCTCAAGATTCTATCTTAAAATCACTTTATAGAAAATATTCTAATGAGAATGTTCGAAATAAACGAGCAAAGTTGCGAACGATTTCCATTTTAAAGAGATCAAACTAGAAGGTAGATAAGTTTTATTTTTTTTATTCTTTCTACCTTTGGGAGCACATCGATGTTGGAAATTGTTTCTTTTCTTTCGAAGACTTTGATGTGAAAAGAAGAGAAGGAGGGTTCCGGTTTGATCGTAAACGGGTCTACACATGGCGAAGAGTGTTCCTCGTTTGTGGCATTGAGAAGAAAATTAATTCTATCTTTCGCCTCACCTTCGGATGCACGGGAAAAAGAAGATACAAGCTAACCTTGAAGACCTCGAATAAAGTATATAAGACTTGTTCGTCGTCTTATTTAATCACAACCACCCACGATGAAAAGCAAAACATGTATTTTTAATTCAGATACTCCTCTATCTTTGTCTCTCTCTCTCTCTCTCCATCCCCCACTCTCTTTATCTCTTTCCCTCTCTCTATTTTTCTCTCTTTTTATCTTTCTTTATGTCGATAAAATCTGTGCATTTATTATTTACACTCTCGCTATACTTATATATCGCAGAAAAATATTTTTACGAAATAACGAGGTAAAAGAGGTTGACGTCTTTTCAATTTAACTATAACTCAGTGCTATTACAAAAGATATGAATTTGAATAAGAAAGATAATCGCTAATCTTTATAATAGATCAAAGAAAGTAAACTTATAAGAAATTGTAGACCAAAGTGAAGTGTTGTATATCGTCTGTATGTACAATGGAACAACTTAGTTAAGTCTTTTCAATACTTAAACTCTTCAAGACTTCGATAATAAAGATAAGTCGAAGAAAATGAACAATATCTTGAGATCACATAGAGACTTTGAATTTAAAATCGATAAAGTAAACAAGAAGAAACGATATTCTCTCTCTCTCTTTCGATAATGAGTAATCTCTTGATATATATATATGTATATATATATATATATATATATATATATATATATCGACATCAAAGAAACATCCTTGCCATGATGCAGTTTCTCTGAATACGGCAAACATCGTTGATGATCTGTAAATGCGATTCAATTAAAGCGAGAGAATCTTAGTAGGAGTTTCGAATGTATCTTCGTTGGTCTCTCGCCATGTTTGAAAAGGAAGTGGATTGAGACTGCGAAAATTGAAATTCTTTGAATCGAGATAAAATATTCTTTTTTCCTAAGTATTATATATAAACATTTGTTTTATTTATACGGTTAATTCAATTGATATCATAAAGCCGTGTATTTAATTCTTTGAAAATTTAAATATGAAAAAGTCTTTAAAGTTAAAATTAAAATAATCTTTATGGTATATCTAAATTATATAAGTGATCGTAAAGGATAAATGTATTACTACGACGAACAATTATCATCTTGTGAGATTGATTCTTCGTTATAACAGAACGAAAATATTATTTCATGTTCTATCACCTTGATAGAAAAAAACAGAAACGAATGTTTACTATTCCGAATATTTACTTACGCTTTACGTAACGCAATAACTTTGCTCGAAGGTCTTTTAGCCATTAAAGGTAGAGGTGCGGCAATAGTAACGACTCCTTTCCACCCTGAAATTTACGTTTCTTACAAGAAAGCTATACGTATGTGCTCGGTATATCTCTTTACGTACTCTTACTTCACCGTCCAAATGCAATTACATTTATGCAGTTCCGTTTACTCGAAGAGTCCAGGTAAGTCGCTTTGATCTAACGGCAATAAATCACCAAGCGTGTTCTTTTAATTAGTTGTAACGATTCGAAAGAACGATATCGTATGGTAGACTTTATCGATCGATTGATAACGAATTAAATTTAGAACAATTATAGTTTTCAATGTATCGTAGATTAACCATTTGCATAATGTAACGTGAGATTAAATGATAGATAATTAATAATTGTCTGATTTTCCATTTCAACTAGAAATATATAAATAATTCAATTTATGTAGACACACAAATCATTATATCTCTGTATTTATCACGTGATATCATTTTGATGTATCCCACGGCTATATTGAATATCCAACAATGTATCCATTAGACGTAATACTACAAGAGTAATTAAATTGATATGAATAATTTAATTCATCTTACTTGTGGTAAGATCAAATTGTAAATAGACAATCTCAAATCATTTGGCCGAACATATTGTGGGAAACAGAAATGTATTGAACATTTCGACGGAAATCGCATTTCGGTAAATTGTCGATTAATTACATTTCGCTAAATTGTCGATTAATGTCAATATCACGGAATGATATTAACATAACCGTCATGATCATAAGCTTCGCAACTCGAGTAAATACAGTAGTCAACGATTTAAATCGCTTTATCCTCCCTTTCTGTTAACACGGCCCTTAAATAAATGAGATAAATATCGATGGCAATGAAATGAAAGTAATAGATAAATCATCGACCTATCAAAATTTTCTTCGTTCTACTTTATCGCGATGATGTTGGATTACGATGCATAAAATTTAATAGTTAGTTTACTTGGTCGTATTTAATTTGTTTGTTCCTCCTCGGGGGAATCAACGGAGAACCATTACAAACGCAAAAGAAAAAATTATGCTAGGATTTCTCTTTTACCATCGTACCTCGTTAACGAACTTTTATAAGTTTCTAGGAAACCTAAGTTTAATGATTTGCAAGCGTTCTTTGGTAAACGACGAAGAGAACTTTCTCTGACTGGTCATCGCTTACTTCGAAAGATGCACCCTACGATCGAGTACTGAGTAAATAAAATAAGAGACGCTCAACTGCAACGAAACATCTTTATAAACCTTTTTCATCCTTCGTATTTCTGTACATTCGTATTCCTTCTTTTTTTTTTTTATAAAATCAATATTACGTATTTTTACATGAGAAATCATTAATGGGAAAAATTTTATAATTAAGAAATATCAATAGAAAATCTATACAATGAAACTTACAAAGTTGTTTCAACGAACGTGATACTTCAAATCTAATGACCTTATGGTACATATTCTATATCCTTTCTTTAATGATTATAAAAATCTCTAATGATTATAAAAATTATAAAAATAAAATATAAAAATCTAATGATTATAGAAACATAAAGAAAAATTATGTAATGTAAATTAATGATAAATCAATGATTAACATAAAACCTTGTAGATATTTACCTCGTTTCGATTTTCTTGTTATCTCAAAGATTCTCGACGGATAATAAACCGGCCATTGGAGTACGGAAATACGTAGACGTGACAGAAGGGAAGAGAATCAAGGAGAAAGCAACGTTACCTCGGAAACACGATGGTTTCCTTATCGCTCTTAAATGCCGGTTGCATCTCTCACGTCATTGGCTAAACGTATGTACGAGAAGATAACGATCCAATGTGAGATCCTTCTCTTGATGCCGCCTAGACATTTCGCTGTCTATTCATTCGTTTTTCTCTTTTACTCTCTTCCCCTTTATCTCTCTCTCTCTCTCTCTCTCTCTCTCTCTCTCTCTCTTTTCTTTCTTAATGTCTTATCGGTTACGGTTATCCGAATGAGATTCGAGTAAGAGTAGGACGCCTTTTATTCGCACTCGTATTACGTATTTCCGTAATGGTGCTTTTAGGATTCAGCAAACTAGAGACATGCCAACCTATCGTGTGTCTTCAACATGCAACGAGAAGGTCGAAGGTCTGCCTCTCGAGAATAGAGATCGGGACGCGATGTCTCGTGTATTCTTTCTCTTCCTTCTCTCTCTTTCTCTCTCTCTCTCTCTCTCTCTCTCTCTTTCTTTCGTTTTTCTCTTTACATCTGTTTTTTCGTCTCTTTTCTCTTCCTTTTCGAGAAGCTGGACACGAGCCCATCCTTTGAAAGTATCTCACAGTATCCTGAATATTATACCTTCACCGACGCTCGGTTCTTTCGCGAATTCTTATTCCTTCTGCAACAAAACTCGAAAGAGACAGAAAGAAGGAAAGAGAGAAAAAGAGAGAGAGAGAGAAAAAAGAAAGAGAAACTTTCTCTGCAACGTTTCTTCTCGTATATAGTTTCGAAGAGGGAAGTAAATGGGATATCTTACTTTTCTCTGATTTTATGATAAATAAATGTATGGAGTGGTACTTGGCTGATTATTATTCGTAAGAGACACATATCATTTAACTTATACTTTTACATTTGTATTTTGAATTTTAAATAAATAACAATAATAACAATAATAACAATAATGAGGAAATAATATTAATTATTAAGTTGAATAGATGATTGCTTAATACCATTGAAAACGAAAGAAAAAGAATCCGAGATTTTGTTAAATTTATATATATGTCAAGTTATACATTTAGAATTTTTTTCTAGCCATTTGAAAATTCCAAAAAGTTATTTTTCTCATAATAAATGAAAATTTTTTGAAAATATTGTAAATGATTTGAGTTCATCGATCATAATCAATGAGATTCACGTTTAAGAAAGTCGACGAAAGAAGAGATACTTGTTGTCTCTCTTGCTTCCATTTCTCGTTTGCTCGTATCTTCAATGAACAAGACGGTTTCCATCATCTTGTTCTCTCACTCTCTCTCTCTCTCTCTCTCTCTTTCTCTCTCTCTCTCTCTCTCTCTCTCTTTTTCTCTTTCATGCTCGCTTCTCCTTTCGCGTTTGTCAGAGGCAATGACAGGATATTAAAGTAGGAACAGCACGTAGACTGCAGACTGTAAATATCCGGTGGTGCTCGGGCCGCCTGACGTTCACAATGAGCTGGCTGGAGGAAATGGGGGTGAGTAAGAGGAGGTGATAGAAGAGGGGATGAGTGAGCGAGGAGGTGAAAGAGGAAGAGGCCAGAGGAGGACGCACAGACTCGGTCAGGATTTGCAACGAGCGGAACGACCAGCCCGGAACCTCGAGTGTTCGCATGAAAATGTACGAGAGGGTGGCTTTATTACGATCTGGTCATAAGCCGCCCCGTGTGCGAACGAGAACGACGCCGATAATGGCGAACGTTAGAAAGGAGAGAAGAACTTGACTGCGAACAACCGAACGGGATTAAAGACCTCCAAATGTTCGATCGACAAAAAACCTCGATTCGTTCTTTCAACCCTTCACCAATTGGACTTGACTCTTTGAAGTACTATACTTGAATTTCGGCAGTTTGCATTTCTATATTAGATAGGGTAATTCATAAAATTTGATTGTATAAAATATCGTAGTAACTACAATGAAATAATTACAAATATAATATATATCATTTTCTTTTCTTCTTTGTTATTTATAAATCATTGAAGGCAATTACAAGACCAATTGATAATATATATATATATATATATATATATATGTATTTTTTTTCTTTTTTTTACAATAAACAAAATATTTAAATATAATAAATATATAATCAGCCAATGGATCGTGGACATCTACTGAAGAGTGAATGACATTAAAGTTTACTCTTTTGCTAATTAAAGCTTTTGTCAGATTTCGTTCTTTCTCATAAAGATAGGACGTAGGTAAGAATATGAAGAAAAAAAGAAAAAAGAAGAAAGATACGAGAGTGCAAAGTATCCTCTCGAGAATTTAGGGTTTCTAATATGGAAGGATCCACAGAGAATATATGAATTCCAATGACGAGGAGCGATATTGCTTGGGTTTTCTTTATTGTGGCTAATAAAGAGAGCTTGAAAAGAAGGGGGATGGAACATGACGGTTGAGGTCAACTTTTTTACTTTAATGTTGGTCAACTCCTTTCTTCCCTACGATTAAATCGTCCAATGTTCGTAATAACGTTCCTTCTATCCTCCTTTAAAGATTACATTCATTCAAAGCTAAATAAATATTAACGATATCATAAAAGGCAATAAATATATCGTATGATCCATTATGGCCGGCATATAAATTTTTAATCGTCGATATTTCGATATTATTATATCGTAAAAATTCATAGATGAATTTTCTAATAGTAATCCAAAATAAGATATAAGATAAAAAAAAAAAAAAAATAAATCCAAATAGGACAACTTCGATAAAACCTCAACGATCCGAGGAGGAAAACAATGATATGGTCGAATTGTCTGCAGGACGGAAGAATATTCTAAAGGACGATGAAAACAAGATATTCTCTTTTCTTCGATATTCGATAATTCGTTCCCCCCTTCTCTCTCTCTCTCTCTCTCTCTCTCTTTCTCTCTCTCTCTCTTTCTTTCTCTCTTTCGAACTAGGTTCAGTCGATGAAGATGAATCTGCATCGATGAGATTTCTATGAAGCCAAATAGAAGAAGCAAGACCAAAGAGAAACAGATAAAGAGAGAGAGAGAGAGAGAGAGAGAGAGAGAGAGAGAGAGAGAGAGAGAGAGAGAGAGAGAGAGAGAGAGAGAGAGAGAGAGAGAGAAAGAGAATAAAGACAGAAAAGAGAAAAAGAAGAAGAAGGAAAGGAGGAAAAGGGAAAAGAAAGAGAAAAAATGTCGAAAGCACATAGTTCCGTATAACGCAGCTAGAAAGAATGCGCTTGCCGATATTGGTTTTTTTCACGAATTCTCTTCGTCCCATTCCTTTTTCATTCGTATTTCGAGGACGACTAAACAGGCAAGTCCGTTCGTTGGATGTATATTGTTCCTATCTCTGCTTACGTTTAGTCTACCGCTTTTCTCTACATTCGATTCTTGAATATGTACGGATGAATGCGCATCATCGGGAAGATGGTTCATTGTACTTTATTTTCAATCATCGCAATAGTAAATACAAAGAGAAAGATTAGAGAAATATTTTCATTTTTATTCTACCATCTTTCTCTTTTTCTTTCATGATTTCTCATTTCGTTGAATTTCTATCTACGTACATACGTTACGTTTCAATGGTTATAATGTAAAAAATTTTAACGTAAGTCTGCGTAAAGTATTATTACGTCGATACTTCGACAAATCTTTTATCTTCCATTTCTCTCTCTCTCTCTCTCTCTCTCTCTCTCTCTCTTCATATATACACATTTCTCCTTTTTCTTCTTAGAAAGCGAGAAATGAAAATATTCGACCGCTGAAAAGATTTCTCCTTCGCTACTATCGGCTAGTATTCCCGTTTCACCGACTCTTATTTTTGGCTTTGTTCGAGATGACAGATACGACGGTATTGATGTTCCCGTTATTACGGGTTGGCAGGCAATATGCTGATTTATATCCGTTCCTGCCTTGCCTAAGAAAGAGAAGAGAAGAAGGAAGGAAAAAAGGAAGGTAAAAGAAAAAGAAAGAAAGAAAGAAGATGAGAAGAAACGAGAAAAAGCAGAAAGAAGAAGATAGTTCGCTTTTTCTCATGGCTTTTTCCTCATACGCCATGTCTCCCTTTTTCCTACGATATCGATCCTACTTTTCTCTCTCTCTCTCTCTTTCTCTTTTTTTCCTCCCTTAAGAACAGCAAAATTACTTCGGCCGCAAGAAAAGGGTGCGACTCATAACAAGATCGGCTCGCTTTCTATGCATATTAAAACGATGTAGTACCCAATTAGCTTATCGTTCCTATGGCCTCTATTCTCTTCCTCATCCTCCTTCCTTTCCGTTATCTTCTTCGTTTTGTCGAAGTAACGAACTCCGATGTCTCTCCGAGTCATCGACATAAATCAAAGCACTGGACTGCTGTTATTCGGTTAGTAGCTTCTAGTTAGTACCACTCGTAAATAAATAAATAAATAAATATATATATATGTATATTTTAACAGGATGAGTACGAACACGTAACGACATGTCGTACGAGCTAATTCGTATTAATATTTTTGTTATCATGAAATTCATAAATTTTCTCAATCGTTACGTCCTATAATTCTTTAGGATGCATTTATTTTGCCATCGATTGACGACGATAATATTTTCAACAATAATAAAACTACAGTTTTAGTACTATGACGTTCATTGGTACCGATGTTCGTGTACATCGATTAGTCTCGTTCATTCACTTAATGGTCACTTAATAGACGTGCGATCGATTTTCTGATATGTAGTTTATCATAATGGTCAAATCGTTATTTATGAAAGCTACTGTGTTGAGAGATACAAGGAACCAAAGTGTGATGAATGGACCGATATGATGAATGATCCCGAATAATAGAAGATTACTCTTGCTAATATGGAAACAATGGTAGGATGAAAATGATGTATATACGTTATAGATCTATATATATATTTAACGAAATATATAAAAAACTTGGAAAGAAGGATTTTCAAAGAAAATGAATATTGTTCGTGTGTGTGTATGTGTGTGTATGTGAGAATACTGGCAAATGGATTGAATAATTTTCTCTATTTTCCATTTTTCTTCGGAGATGTCAGACGTGGCTGATTATGGAGACAGAAGTTGGCTCACAACGAAGATTATATAGAATTGTATGTATACATGTAAAAACATCAGGGGTTGCCTCTTACGTATACACGAGGAAAATCCTTTTTTCGAATTTTGTTTGTCTGATCCCTTAGAATGATTCTAGTTTACAAAAAAATAATCCTTAAGACCAGCACCGGTTGATTTAATATAAAACGTTTATTAAGGCTACGTACTAAGTGATGCCAAAAAAATTTAAGTTTAAGTTGAAAAATAAGGTCTACTTTAAAGAATATATATATATATATATATATATATACGTGTTTGTGTGTTATTGTTGTTGTTATTGTTGTTGTATGTGTGTGTATGGATATGTATATAGATCCCATTTGCTTCCTTCTCGTCTGCTTTCGACTTGCAGTTAGTAGTGCACACCAGGACGCGAAGAAAAAAAAGTGACTAAGGTAGGGGAGTGTTCAGACGAAGAACGAAAGGAAAGAAAAAGAAAGGAGAGCATCTTATTTCTCAGCTTTTTCCACGCTACCATTCATCTCCACCCGCCTATCCCTTCTCGTTTTTCCTAACTCTTGTAATCCGCTTTCTCATCTCGTTAATACTCTCGCCTGATTTTTCTCTCTCTGTTTCGCTCTCTTTCTTTCTTTCTGTCTCTCTCTCTCTCTCTCTTTCTCTCTCACTCCGACTCATTTGTTCATTTCACTTGTTATCCTTGTCAGCTTTTTCGCATCGTTGCTTAATAATCCGAATTTAATAATCTCGTTCGATCGTAAAAGAAAAAAAAAAAGAAAAAAAAAAAAGGAAAAGAAATTGGAGCCAAAACGTAAAAATATTTTTCATAGATGAGTTTTTTTACTAATCTTTTTATTTCATTTTTTTTTTTTTTTATTTTATTTTGAGTTAGTTAAAAGGAATATAAAAAATTAGAAAAATAATTGTTATCTTTCTCCATTTCGAAAAATATATATATTCGAGTATTTCTAGAACTCGCTCCGTATATTTACTTATGATACAGAAAAAAATACAAATATATATATATATATTAATAAAAGTGATAAAAGAATTAAAGAGAGATAGAGAGAAAAAGAGAGAGAGAGAGAGAGAGAGAGAGAGGAAGTATTTCATAACAAACAATAAATACGCATTAACTTGTTTATACTTATAAATTTAGATAAAATAATTCTTATCTTTCTTCGCACGAAAAATTTATTCGAGTTTCGAAAGAAGAGTATTCAAATGCTTCTAAAACTCGCTCTAAGTAGATACCTACTCGCGATAACATAAAGGAAAAAAAAAAGAAAGAAAAAAAAAAAGAAGAAAAAGAAACAAAACCTAATACGATGAAATTCGAGAGATAGAAACGTGACAGGAATCGCATAATGACTATGATTAGATCGTAGTAGGTACTCCTCTTAAGGGCATTGCTTTCATTTGAAAAGAAAATGAAGAAAAAAAAAAAAAAAAAAAAAAAGAAAAACAGAAAGAAGAAGGAAATTACCGTATTTGTAAGTACACGAAGCGTTCGTAATTACAACGATCGTAAGTGCAATAAAACGTTTGTAATTATATGTTTTAATATAAGAAAGATACACAGGACAGGCGCTGTCGAAAAACAGTTTGTTGTAGCACGAGCGCGCGCACACACACACATATATATTTGTAAGAGAGTTTCCTTTCCGAAAGAACGACAATAAGAAGGAAGAATAGAACGGGTATAGAACGACTCGTTCTATACCCTTGAACATTCAACGATCTCACGTTCTATCGAATTGCTTGGTACATATATGTTTATATGTATGTCTGTATGTATGTACATATATATACTATTTGCACCCACGCGTTTATGTCGTACAAAAGTCAACAATGAGTCTTCATGGAAGCAACGAAAGAGAAGAGTTCGGATTATGCAGAATCGAACGAATATATAATTCAGTATTTCACATCCTCCCACGATGTTATCTTTAGACGTGCACTATGGGACGTCTAGTAAAGTTTACGCCCATGTACGTGGAATAATCAAAATATTTTTCTTTAGTTTTCGAAGGAAAATCGAATTCTAAAAACTGCCTCAATTCGAATTCTTTTACGTTCGATCGAATACAAATGTTCCTCTTACAGCCGTTAAACGACTAATAGTTGAATAAATAAATAATAATTGAAAATATAAAAAAAAAAAAAGAAAAAAAAAAGAAAAAAGACAATAGAAATAATAATTGAAATGCAAAAGTAAATATTGATCGAAAAAAATAAAACCAGACAAATTAGAATGTGTCGTTGCTTCTGAGAAAATCTCTCCTTGATTATTTGTTTATGGATAACGAAAGAAGATTAAAAGAAAAACGATCAAATCGAATTGAATTAAGTCGATTCCAAGAGAAGAATTAAAAAGAAGAAACGAAAGGATTTCTTAAGATTTAAAGTTGAAAAGAAAATTAACTTGCTTCATTCCGCTTGGTTACTCGAGATTGGTGATGACGTTAACACGCGTGCTGAAACTTGTTGGTGAGAGATAGAGAAAGATAAAGATAAAGAGACAGAGAGATAAAAGCGTACTCCAGATCGAAGCACACAGAGCTAGGGATACCGCACCCCACACGAAGGGACGGTGTAAGAAGGAGGCACAAGAATCTGCGAGCACGCGCGCATTCCGACTACATACACATACGCACACTCACACAAATAAAACATATACATTGAAAAGGGATCTTCTCGATTGTACGAGAGGAACTCGTATAAGAGGAGGAGGAGGAGGAGGAGAAGAAGAAGAAGAAGAAGAAGAAGAAGAAGAAAGGTGGAGGATGGGACGAAGACGAAAAAGAGAAAGAGAAAGAAGAGACGGAGAGGAAGAGGAAGGTTCACACACGCGTGTCAGGGTAGAGGGCGAGGGGGTCAACGACCCAGGGGAATGTCGAGGCATCGGCAGTCGCTTTAAACCGTTCTGGGACTTTGAGAAAGAAAGAAAGAAAAAGAGAGAAAGAGAGAGAGAGAGAGAGAGAGAGAGAGAGAGAGAGACACAGAAAGAGAGAGATTATATGTGTATGGCTGTATGTATGCATGCGTGTGTGAGAAAGATAGAGAGTCAAAGAAACACACACACACACACACACACATATATATATATATATATAGAGAAAGAGAGAGAGAGAGAGAGAGAGAGAGAGAGAGAATCAAAGAGACACGGAGAAAGAGAGAGAAGCTTTGCACGTACGAATATACGCGTGTGTGGTCCTATGCCAAAGGTAAGGATAGTTCGAGAGGGCAAGTGAGGAGGATAGAAGCATCGAAGAGGAGAAATGAAGCAGCTGCTAGTAGATTGTGGTGATGGTGAAGTAAAGGGTGAAGGGTTTAGTGGGTGGGTGTGCAAAAGACGGCAATCTCGGCACCCATTGAATGTCGCCTAGAGGTGTTTAATGAGAATAGTCGAGCTTGCTACGCGCTTACGCTTGACCTATATAGGCACAACGACGACGGCACTGACGACGACTACGAGAACGACGATGTCTGCATTTGACTGGCGTAAAGCCGACGAAGACGAAGCAGCAAGAACGGTGAAAACGGATGTCAGAGAGGAGGCTGCTAGTTCGTGGTTGGGCAGAAAAGGGCTCCCTTTCGACCATTTTCTCCTCTATCTCTTCCTTATCCTCTTCTCTACGCTTTCATGAACAATGGAAATTCGAATGCGACGAGCTGACTGAATCGTTACAATTTTATCCTTTCTTTTTTTCATCGTATATTTCTAACGGGAGATTAAGGATCATGTATAAAAGGAATCAATGTGATATTGAAAAAGAAGATATAGCATTATTATTACGATTCAATTTTATCTCGATCAATAAATTATATCTATCATTAAATTATCGTTATTATTTATTGTTATCGTATAATAATAATAATAGAAATATATCTATATATATATATATATGTATATATGTATATATTATTGTTATTATTCTTATGTAAAGTTCGAAGAGTGAATTGAAAGAAATTAATTTAGAGATTTCAGAAATAGGCTAATACTTGTTTACGAGTCTAACGAATAACTACATAGAATAGAGATTACAGTAGCTTTACTATACAACGTACAACGAGAGCCATTCTTAGTGGATTAACTAACAAGCTTCAATAGACAGGTAAAGTCCAAGCGTTGCACGTTAAAACCAAGATAACGATAACAAATGACATTGATGAGAGGCGAAAGGAATAAGTAATGAATATTGCAAAAGTGAGAATAGATCATAGTAACGTATATTAATTAACTTACCAATAGAATACACGTGTACATAAATTCTCCATTTCGTAACTCAGTCTCGATCAAAGTCAATAATTCTGCATTTTATTATGGCGGACCAATGCTAAGCGAAATAATAAACAAGTCATAAACTCTTCGTATGAGCTCGTAAAAAAATATAAAATGTAGATGCGATGATACGTATATAGAAAGAAAAAAAAAGAGAGAGACAGAGAGAGAGAGAGAGAGAGAGAGAGAGAGACAGAGAGAGAGAGAGAGAGAGAGAGAGAGAGAAAGAGATAGAAAGAGAGAATAAAAGATAAAAAGGGATAGTCCGAATGGTCTATATGTTAACGATCCAAGAGCGGAATCCAATTTAAAAATCAGTCTGGTAGCAACGAGTATGTCTGTGCGTGGGCCAGGAAGTCGTGAATCGAGTGTGTTGCATTAAATCTTGTCAACGTCGCGTTGAACCACCGTAGTAAAGAGCTTAGTGCGTCGTAAATGCATAATGCCATTAAAGGGATCACGTTGCTCGATGAGAACGACGAGAGACAGTAGAGGACAAAAAAGAAAGGATAGAAGAAAAGAAAAAGAAAAAGAAAGACAGAAAGAATTTTGTAAGTTAGAAAGCAACGGTCAAATTCGAAGGGCCGAAGAAAAACGGTATGAATTCGACACTGAAAAAGGGAAAGAAAAGGGTGTGAGAGGACACGCAGTGCCGTCGCAATAAAACTACCTACAAAGGCCGGAATCGGTCGTTTCGTTCTGCGTTATATATTCGATATGCAAGCGATTTGAAGAATAGGCAAGCTCGTAGGAAACTTCTTTGAATGGGACTCGGAACATATTCTTCCATTTTGGTAGATATATATATATATATATATATATATATATATATATATATATGTGTATGTATATATATAAAGAGATATATAGATACCTATATATAAGTATATGTACTCATATAAGTGTATTTGGAACTATAAGATATATGGATGTCGATATTCATACTAACCGATAAACGATTTTATAAATATGTAGATATTAAGAAAGGAGGAAAAAATTAATAAGTAAAAATATATTGATAAAGAGAATAAAAATGTTCTAATATTTGTAAAGTAAACTCATTGAATTTGTTAGAAAAATTTAATTGAAACAAAACATTGTATATAATACTTTTGGTTGAAGAATTATACGACAGTGGCGTCGTTCGTTGGCACTTTGTTCGTTGACGCCTCGTTTAACGTCAAAAAGCAAGTCGGATGTGCGAACGAGCGAAGAAAATCAGGATGAATCTGACACCAAGGAAACGGGAAAGAAGAAGAAGGGAGGAGATTGAAGGATGAACACGCTCGTACTCAATAAAACTGCCTACAAAGGTTCTTCCTTAGAGTACTACTATCCACCATGCGACCTCGTCGGCCTTTGATATTAACTTTTATAAAATTAAAACCTCGAATTTCACAAGCGAGAATCGTGGAGCACGATGTAAAGGAAATCTGTATGTGCTTGAGAGAGAGAGAGAGAGAGAGAGAGAGAGAGAGAGAGAGGGAGAAGGAAATAAGAGAAAAAAGTCAAGAACGAATTATAATTCTTATCGTTATTACGATCCCCTTCATTCTATTCGATCCCTCGAAGTCGATCTTTTGACATGAAATACGACTCAAATAATCGGGGTCGCAGCTTGCCGGAGACGTTAAAAGAAGGGAATTTAAATTATTATCATTGTTAGAAATGTATCACAATGTATAGTTAAATAATGAAATCATTTCGTTCCTTGTATGCCAATAATAAGAAATTTTACTTAAATATCGATATTTGATACTCGGTTATGGTGTAACGTTCATACATCACTGTAACGCTGACAGCAGAGTGCAAAGGGTTAAACGTGTATAAAACACTTCGAACATAATTCGACCTCGAAGGATCTCACCGCGAACGAAGGGAATGCGAGTAGATGAATGCCGAAGAAAGACCTAGAGCCATTAAAGGGGCTATAATAAATAAACGCAATAAATCTAATATCGTAATAATAATATATATATATATATATATATATATATATATATATATATATATATATGATACTACAAATCATATGGAGTGTACGAACGAGCACCGGTTCGTTTATTGGGTCACGCGTTAACCGTGAATGTAAGCGGTTCGCGTGAAATGTAATTTCTTCGATAATAATGAACGTAATTTGTTACCTTATAAATCATTTATCTCGCTATAAACTAATTGCACGTGGAGTACACGTCGTATCGCAGTTAGTGATACTACAATAAAATATTTCGATGTTTTTTTTCCGAACGAAAGAAAATGTAACTTCGTCAAATTAATTTCTATAATTATCTCGAACAAGATTAAGAGATCGATCATGAATATTACATATATATATATATATAATATTAAGATTTAATCATTTTATTGGTAACATCATAGCGACGCTAATAACGTCTAGAATATATTTGATATTCAGTCGTAGACGATAACTCAGAACGATAATTAAGATAAAAGATAAGACTAATTGCTCTTTACTCAGGAGAGGCTTTATTACCCTTTGGTATATTAACCCCTCTAATCACCATGAGTTGATCTATGGGTGATCCACATGCATGACACATGAATACACATACTATAATAGAATGCGGTCAACTGCTATGT
>NC_062189.1:15417546-15440046 GCF_912470025.1 Vespa velutina
TGTTCATACGATGATAAAGATTTATAAGTAATATATTAGCTTATGCAAAGATTGAAGACATTGAAAAAAAAAAAATAAAAAAAAATAAAAAAGAAATAAGAAAAAAGAAAAAATGAAATGAATATAATCGCATCATTATCGGCACACGATATAAATAATAATAATAATAATAATAATAATAATAATAATAATAATAATAGTTATAATAATAATAATAAACAAGAATATCTAATATCGAAAATACAAGTGAAGTAAAGTGGAAATGAGATGATTCTTTGTATTCGTATAAATGAAAGATTGAGCGCATAGATATAAATTTCTCTGAGCGAAAAAGTCGAAGACCGGTATAAGAGAGGAAGATGATGCTTTCGTGATAATAAAAAAAAAAAAAAAAAAGAAAAAAAAAACCCTGGTCGCGACTTCTCGGCGTTTTTCTTCGAAAAGGTCAGAGTAAAAGAGAGGGCAAGTAGAGAGTCGGGTAATTGCGCGAAAGAAGAAATAAGGCGCAAAGAATGTGAATCGCTCGAGCGTCCTTACGCTTATGACTTTGCCCGTTTGTCTCGTCTTCGTATAATTCGAGTAAATTTTTCCTACTCTTCGTCTCGTCCCTCTCTCTCTCTTTCTCTCTCTCTCATCTCTCACTCTTTCTCTTTCTCTTTCTCTTTCTCTTTCTCTTTCTCTTTCTCTCTGTATCTATAGTATTCGTTTCGCTTCGTATAATTTAATCTCTAGGTACATTCGTTTTATTCATTCTAACGAGAAGTCGACTTCAATAAAATAAAATAAACATTCGGCGATGCAATTTAATATTATATTGTATATATATATATATATCGCGATATTATATCGCAAATTTAATATCGCGTACGATAATAGTTTAGAAATAATTTATTAACGAAAGAAGAAGAATTTGCTTTAAAAATAAATAAAAAGAATTTATAAATTTTCGATATCTAATTTATTTCGAAGACATGATAATTTTGATCTAAAGTTAGAATATTATTTCACAATCGAGAAAAGACGATTAATTCGTCTACAATCCCGAACGAGATTATCGTTCTGACAAGAAACGCTTTAATCGAGAACGTAGAACAGATAGAGCAAGAAATTCGTAAGCAGTATGTTACTTCTCGTTAATGAATTGTGTTTGGTTCCTTCTATCGGGCAACGAAGGTTAACCGCAATCAACGATATTAGATGACTCGGTGCCTAATCGCGGTCGCACGATCTATTCTTCAAACATACCTTCGTGTTTCCTTTAGTTTCCAATACATTAGCTCGCTTAGATTAAGGAAGGTCATCCCGTATAAATACGTACGAGAGAGATAGAGAGAAAAAGAAAGGAAAAGAGAGAGAAAGAGAGACAGAGGCAGAGAGAAAGAGAGAGAGAGAGAGTGAGAAGTACAACTGGGATTAAATATGCCCTGCTATATTAAGCACACTCTTGAGAATCTGATTCCCTTGAATATCGAGGGTCTGTTCTTAAGCATAGAAACTAATGAATAATTCTCCTTTATTAATATACAAAGAGACCCATATAATTAGCAGGATGGCAATGTATTCGATCTAAGGAAACGTCAAGTCCTTTGTATTTGAAGAAAATAAACGAGGAAAAACTTTGACGATCTATCTTACAAATTACTTTTTTCTTCTTTCGATTTATCGTAAATCCATACTGTTCTGTCATTATATTCAAAAGAAAATATTAAATTCGGTCGAATACAAAGTAGTACACATTTGTTTACTATGATATTATTGAATTGTTCCTTTTATTTCGAAATTAAATTTCAGAAAAATACATATACTCTTATCTTTACGCTTGTTCGGATGGTATTATCACAGTGACAAAGACAATACGCAAACACAACAAAGATCTTTTTAACAAAGTAATTAACACAAAAGTTACTATCATGATTACTTCCTTCCCACAACTTTCTCATGTACATGAGTTGCTATTGTTACTTCTTTTACCGTCTTTGTTACTTTCCGTCGTATTTTATTTCTCGTAAGAGAGAAAGAAATGTTAATATTTTTTACTTACCAGTAAGTGAACCAGTTACCTGTAAGGTAAGTAAAAACTATTAGCTCTCTCTCTTTCTCTTTCTCTCTCTCTCTCTCTCTCTCTCTCTCTCTTTCTCTCTGTTTCTTTCTTTCTTTCTCTCTCGGGAGTACTTTGGAATTCTAAAACATTGGCAGATCTTTTTTCCCCACATCTTAATCACTTAAGCGTGATTTTCACTTTATTTACACCTTGTATACACACGAAAGAGGCTCATCGCCTCCGCAGACGTTACTCCCAGTAGAAGGGGGTATATATTTCCCCTGCATTACCCTAAATGCGAATATCGGAGGGTCGGATTATACCGCGGGAACTCAACGCGTATAATTTTCTTCGTTGAATATGCAAGTAAAGATACAAACGGAGAGAGAGAGAGAGAGAGAGAGAGAGAGAGAGAGAGAGAGAGAGAGAGATACCTCTCCTACGTCCTAGAGACGAGCAGCAATTTTTCACGAGAGGTTAAATTCAGACGGACCGTAAAACCATTATAATTTTGACTGTATTTTCTTCCTTCTCTCTTCACCGTTAGAACGAGTTACGCGATTAAAATTAACATCCCGTAATATAATTAATCGAGGCTTCTCATTTTCTTTTTTTTTTTTTTTGTTTTATATTTTAACTCGAGCGACATTAATTTTCAAAACTTACGATTGATTTTGATTTTCTATAATGCTTTTAATAGAAATAAATAAGATATAAAATAAAATAACCCTATTTTTATGTCATTTACAAAATCATTTCGACGTGTAGAAGATCACGTGAGTGTGAAAAAAGAATCTGACGATAAAATTCGAAGGAGTCCTATTTCATCATCGTACAAGATATCGTTCTCGTACGTATATATTGAAATTGTTGAATAGAAGAAGAACGTCAAGATCTAAAATCTTCGCATTATTCCTTACGGATGATAAAATGCGAAAGAAGATATCTGGTTTGACACGTTGAACGTCGTTTTTAAGGTTCTTATAATGAAATTTTAGATTTCGTTTAACCTACGAGAAATATCAAATTCCTAACATCACGAAGTCATTGGGGCAAACATTGATAGACAAGGACATCCAAAAAAAATAGACAAACTTACAAAGACACGGCTAACTTTCCTTAAAACGATATAGTTTAGTATATTAGTTAAAGCCGTAAACTTTGCCACAATCTATACTTAATCATAATAACATTGTATTATTTTTATCTATATCTATATCGATTAAAATTATTAAAGTTAATCGTATGTGAGAATCTATTGTTTCGAATGAAATTTCTTCTATTTCTTTTTCGTCCAAATTTTCTTCTCAAAGTCTTTTTAAGTTTCCCGTTCGTCAGTATTCTGGTAAAAGATCATCGAGGTTGAAAATACTATGAGACTTTTTTTTTCATGTTATCTTTTTTTTTTTTATGTCTGTAATACCTTCATGAAATTCAAGCTGGAAGTTCTGCTTTTTCCAGTTAGAAAAGGTAACAGAGATGCGTTCGCATAGAAGTGAAGAGTTACTACTACTTGGTATCCCATACACAGAACATATACACATAGACATGGACATGGATAAACTCGTTCGAATGGAGACGTATGTAGTTGTCGAAAGGGACGAGTTTCTCCTGTTCACAGTACGCGGTCGAATATTCAAATTCCGATGAAACTCCGACGTGGAAATTTTGCTGATCCCTTTAGGGCACCGTTAGAGTCATTACTTGGTTTACAGTAATAGCGTGGCTTACAATAATAAGCCCTACGTGCAAAGTTTATTCCCAGCCGCAAATCTGTTGTTTGATTCCTCCGGCACGAGCTTACATTGGGCGTTTGTAACTTTCGGCTAATTAAGCAACGTAGCTTCACGTTAATTACATCGACGAGAGTTCCTCATTGTATGAATCTTGACATGAATAAAATGCGGAACATCACAGTAAAGATTTTTATCGAAAAAAAAAAAAAAGAAAAAAAGAAATTACAAAGGAGTTCGATTTATCGATTAAAACGGTAATATCGAATTAAATTTGAAACGAATGAATTATTTATTAGTCCGACTTGCGTATGGATTACTTTCATTTTTTTATTTCTCTTTACCTTTCCTTTTTTTTTTTTTTATAATATCATACTTACAATAATCGTCAATATAAAGCAGAATAAAATCTTGTTATTCTTTATTGTAATGTGTCCCAATTCGATCTAACATGATTTCAATGAAATCGAATGTCAATTCGTTTCCTTTTCAAATTCGATATCCTTCGAGAAAATCAAAATGTCTAGTTGGTCGATCCCTATGGGAAAAAAGTCCTTCAATTCTCTGAAGGATTTCGATTCGTAGATGGCGATAGAAATTTTTCACATTTCGACGTTATCTAAGCGCGTCGAATTACTTGGTACGTCCGAGCTGAGCGAACGATTTGAATATAAAATTCCCGATTCATCATGCATGCAAAACCGGAAAACAAACAGAGTGAAAATGGAACTTGGGGTATGTCGGGCCATTATCCTGGGATCTTATTGATTCTTATTATGCAGCGAAGCGTGCTGGAATAATCTATCTTGTCGCGAGTATACGCCACTTGCTGGTAATCGAAGGAAAACAATTTTGGATCGCAACATAATCAAACAAGAAAGTTAATGCTGAACACGATCGCTTCTTCTAATCGTCCAATTAATTTTTCGAGTCTCATTCGATCGAAGGACTTATATCACTATTTTCTTTCTTTCTTGTTTTTTTTTTCTTTTTATTTTTTTTTCACAATACGAAAAGGTACTCACTCTGAGAGTCTCCAGTTGGGAGCGCACGAATTCCGCTCGGCTGGCAACGTCGGGAATCGCCACAGGAAACGAACCCATGTACTAAAAACAGAAAAAAAAATAAATATTAGTATTCCGAATTTTGTTGAAAATTTGCAAGAAAAATAATATCTTAATGATTTCGAAAAATGTTTTTCGCATTGTTCAATTTGATAATTACATTTTTAATATAAATAAAAATTATATAAAAATTTCATGATAGAAGATATAATTATTAATCATGATGGAAAATGTAATATTAATGAAAAAGGGGAAAAAAAATTTCACGTAAGGTACGATTTTAGAGATCACTTATAAATCCGATATAATAGCGATAGATACGCGCGAGCATGAGCAAAGTTCGATATGGGGCGCAAAGTGAAGCACAGGCGGTGGGAGAACTCGAGAAAGTGATGTGCGATGTAAAGTCATATGGCGCTTGTAACATTCATGGGAGGTGGAGGAAACCAATAACCCCGTTCGAATTATTGAGCGAGTATACGAAAGCTCGAGCAGGTTTCGAACGTTCTCTACGAGTTTTCATTGGTTTATTTCTTATTTGAACGAGCGCAGTGATCGTACGAGAGAAAAATCAATAAAAATGAATTTTTCAAATATCACTTATTTTCACGGCCATAGTTCATGAAAATAAAGAACTCGAATTAAAATATTGTCTATATTTTTTCCTCTGTTCATCTCTTTATTCTTTTCTCTTTATTATTTTTTTTTTTCTTCTTCTTCCTTTTATCATAATCTTAACAAAACATAACGCGAATAAACGTGCAATTGTTCGATAACAAAATTAATTATCGATTTGATGAAATAATTGTGTTTCACGACCCACAGGGAATTCTCTCAGAGCTAGAGACTTCTTGGAACAATAAAAAGAATCCAACCTAACCTACGACAAGAATTTCATTTCCCTTTTTCGCTCAGAGGAGATTTTGCCCACCGGTACCAGCCGTCCTTTTTCTTTTCTTCGTAGAACTGCCATTTCCTTTCGATAGTCAATTTGGTTCACGATCATTCGTGTCTTCGGAGAAAAGGAATAGAAAGACGAAGAAGCTTGGAAATTTCGTTTACTTCCTTGACCAAGACGATTCCTTTTGTCACGATTATTTCGAATTCCAATGAAAATGTTTCTACCGTATTTATTCATGCGAATTTTATTTTCCTATCCTTTGTGTATGCTCCAATGGAATTCAAAGGAGTTAAAAACAGTGATATGTATACGTGAAGTTCTCTACAAAGAAGACAAGTATCGCAAATAACATGTGCGAGTGACGTTTTATCGTGTCGACAGAAAAGAATGATAGAAAAGAGAGGAAAAGAGAGAGAAAGAGAGAGAGAGAGAGAGAGAGAGACGAAGTGTACTCGAAAAGCTGAAATACGTGAGATGATCTGGCAGATATTACCATTCCTTTGCGATATGAAAGATTTTATTCGATAGGTTCGAGTATTAATCATGACGAATTTATTCTTCTAAGAGAAGAAAAGAAATTCATTTCTTTTCATAAATATGAATAAAAATAAACGAACTGAACGAGAATAAAATTCTTAACACGAGGAAATGAAATAATAATAATAATAATAATAATAATAATAATAATAATAATAATAATAATAATAATAATAATAATAAAGGTTTATCCATTAAAATTAAAACAAATGTATCGTTCTGTGTCTATCAGTTTTCATTTGCAGCGCATATCAAATTTCAAAGCCTGGATAGATTAATCCAATATAGTTTAATTATTATTGGATTAAACTATATTCAAACGCGTGAAAACGTCAAAAAGGACAGGTAAATAATAGTCGGTAAGAAATATGTCGGGGTTTCTCACGCATATAAATCTCGATGTAACGAGCGTTGGAAAGATAAGGAAAGTTGGCTCGCCTCGAGAGAAGAGAAAAGAGGATGGCCAAGAAAAGTGACTGAGGCGAAGGGAGAAAGGGGCAGTTTCGTGTTTCGAGCGTGGGCATTGGTCTTTCTCGGTCAAATGCGTCGTCCAACGATTAAATGGTCGATAAAAATAGCGACCCTCCTTATAACGACAATAAATAAAAGCCCGGGGGGTAGATTCCAGGGTCGCAATAAATAACGGTACCTCGTGCAATTATGTTGCGCTTTGGTCCTACATTACGCGAACGTGTTTCCCTCGACGAGTCTGCTTCATATGTATGAACGTGGATACATACTTATCTATAGAATATGCTTACCATAGTATCAATAAAAATCGATTTGGTATATAAAAATGAATTATAAAAGTTTTTATAAATATTTCTTCCATTCAGTTATCTCAGTTACAATTACATAAATTAAAGTTATATATATATATATACATATATACATATATTCGAATATATTACTTTAAAAGAAAAATAATTGTATAGTCTATATAACTGTATAATATAAATTAGATAAGAAAAATGTTATTAATGATTATGAAGTTTCTTCTTCTTTTTTTTTCTTTTCTTTTTTTTTTTTTTTTTTTTTTTTATTTCCCATGTTCCATTTATTCGTAGAATTATATCCACGAATTATTATGGTACACCCTATATAAATTTCTATGTATCTATATATAAGCAAAGAGACAAGAACGAAATTAACGATGTAAATAAAACACTCTATAATTTCTCTCTAACTATAAATATATGTCAGCTATGTATCCGTGACGCACCGGTTCGTCCTTCGCGTTCATCCCCGTTATCGTAGATTCCGTGCCTGCATCTATCCTTTTTCTTACGGTCATGCATACGATTAGAAAGGCGCATACAAGAAACTAACGGATCTACTCGATCGAGTCTGATCTCTTAGCCGCTTTCTCGATATCTTTCAAAGATCTCTTTCAAAACTATCGTTATAATCTACGTCATCATGTTTTCGAATCTTTTAATAGGGAAAAAAATTAAAAAAAAAAAAAAAAAAAAAGAAAAAAGAAAAAAAAAAGACAGAAAGAAAGCCCATCGTCGTTTCTTTATTTTATAATCTTTAAAACGTTCCAAAAGGGCACGTATGTCGACCTTTTTTCTAATTTCCTGAACAATCGAGGATAAAATACGCGTTGGGTGAGAACGAGCGACGAATACCGTAGTAGCTTAGTAACATAGGAACGTTAGAAACGCGCTGCAAATCGACGTAAAGAATTTTAATTAGAAATCTCTCTCTTTCTCTCTAAATCCGATATGAAATTTCGAGAATTTCAAGAAAGAAAGAAAAAAAAAAAAAAGAGAAAGAGAAGAAAAAAACGTGGAAGATAGAAAGAGAAACTTTTCGATAAGTTAAATCCAGATAAAACAGGAATATTTATGAACTGACAGAACATGATTCGCATTTTCCTTCGTTTCGAGTTTATAATTTCCTTATGGTACGATATTGCTTCCTTACGTATGTTGCAGCAATCTATGGTGTTGCTATATTTCAACGTATTACCTATCGTACCACCATTTATATATATATATATATATATATATATATATATATATATATCTTTGCATATAAAATGGTAATATAATTCTCATTTTAATACTTGCGAATAATTCTCATTGTTATATTTTATTGAATTTCTCTACCGAAAATCCGTGATATTTTTCGAAAAACGGGACGATTTTTTTAAACCCCTTGCATCATCAATATAATACTATAATACACCATAACATCGATCCTAAAAGCATATTAAAATTCATTTAATGAAACTTCAATACGATCGGATTCAAATATTTATTTTACGATCGAATATCGTATCATCTGTTAGTTTATAATCCTCAGGATAATAATCCTTTCGTGTGGATGAATTTTTCTCAAAATTGATAAAAAAGAAAAAAAAGAAAAAAGAACAAATTTAATATCGATGTTGTTGGCATCGTATTAATAGTCAGTTGATAACAACGATCGATTTACATCGTTGCACGATACTTCTCGGAATCGTACAATTACATTCGAATCATTTTTTCATACTGTCTCTCACAAAGGAATTATATACGTTCCACGATCATGCAACATGAATCATGATACATGTTTGCGTTTCAGTCGACTCGTGGTCCAACTTACAAATACATATATATATATATATATACACCGTTAATTTCAGCGAATATAGACACGTAGAGAGTAAAAGAATGTAAAAGGGAAAAGATTTCCGAATGTAATAGACCATTGATAATACCAGCTTGCATAATAATCGTTCCGATTAGGAAACACTGGTAAAGTATTTGCTTATTAATCTTATTACTATCTATAATATATCTGTCATATTATCTATAAACATAATTATCTATAATATAACGTAGTATAATAATAAATATCAATATCGAGATTCATTTAGAAAGAAAAAGAAAAAGGATATTTAATTAAGAAACGATATAATTAATACAAAATTAATTCACAAAGATAATTATATTTCTTTCTTTTATTAATTAATGTCAAAGGAATCAATTTTCAAACGAAAAAAAAAAAAAAAAAAAAAAAAAAAAAGAAAAAAAAAAAACATTTCACGAGAGTATTTTCAAGTTTTTTTTATTCTCTTGCGAAATTTTAATACACGTACCACCATGTGGATCGAAATTGCGAGGAGTCTTTTTTTCACAATGAACAGGAACGAAGTAAATAGGTATGCAAATTTCAACAGAGTGCGGTACCTCTGAAAAAGAAGACAGAAAGAAAGAAAGAAAAAAAGAAAGACAAAAGAATCGTATAGCCGTCTCACGGTTTAATAAAGGCCGAATAACAGGTTGCACGATTAATGCAGAATGCGATTACTTTCACTTTTTATGAGTGGCAATCTCTTTCGACAACCTTCAACATAGTTCTCTCATAATCGGATAAAACGATGGGGTTGGTAGGGATAGGGGATATAAACGTATGTCTACTTGTAAGAAGATAATAAACTTTTAGAGAAGAGAGTTAATTGCATCGACAGATTTATCGACTGAACTAATAATTGACGAATATATGATTAGATAAACACAATACGTATTATTTATTTTCACGATTGCGAACATTTGTCATTCCGAGAATATCGATATTTTTTTCTGTTGATCTTGTGAAAAATATATCTGTAACGTAAGAGAGAGAAAGAGAGAGAGAGAGAGAGAGAGAGAGAGAGAGAGAGAGAGCCAAACGATAACTACTAAATTTTCATTTCACGTATAACTATACTATACGTAGAAAGATATTGTAGAAGAATCAAAAAGTTTGACGTATGCATGATGAACCATAATAAAAAGGTTCATGACAGGTAACTTTAAAAAAAGATGCGAAATGTTGAAAAGGAGTCAAATTTTTCCAAAGTTGTTACAGAGAAAGCATAAAACGTATACAACGAACGAGCATTATACTCGCAAATGATTTAGCGTCATTTTCAACGGATGTATTATGATCTAATCCGTAGGATGCATTAATCAAATCTTTTATATGAAATACCGGTTACGCAAACTTCGGTTGATTTACTCACACGAGGAGTAATTGTGGTTACATGCATGAACTCTTGGATCCTTTCTCAAGGAAATAAGATAATTATTTCATTGGAGAAGTAGAAAGGGGGAGATACGATCGGTCGAGTTGGTGGTACGAATCGACCGTAGCGAATATCTTTGGACTACGAAAGATATCATCGTAGAGTACTCATTAACGCGTTTATTACTTGTGCGTGTCCCTTTCTACTTATTCCTTTTCTCCTTAAGCTATGTATGTATATGTCTATGTGTATGTATGTTCTTCTTAGGAAAAGAAGAAACAAAAGGCCGGATAGAAAGCGATAATATTTACAATGCAATTAAGACTCGTTAGAAAAGCTACGCAGGACAATTTAAACGTTTCGTCTTTCGTTGAGCCGTTAATTAAACATTTAAACATTCTCTCGTCCTTTTCTACTTTTTTTTTTTCTTCATTTCTTGTTCTTTTTTTTTTTTTTTTTAGGGTGGGGGAGTGTGCGGGAAAGAGAGGAGGGGGTTTTATTTTTTTTCTCTTTTTTTTTTTTGCCTCGTCTCTTTTTTTCCCCTTTCCTTCTTTCTTTTTCCTTTTGTCCTTTTTTCTTTTTTTCTTTCTTTCTTTCTTTCTTTTCTTTTTATTTCTTTTTTTTTGTTTTTTTTTTTTTTTTGTTTTCACGCACCATTGAAAGAAGTCTCGGAGCATCTTTTCTTAAAGAAACACGCCATGTACATATATTCCGTCGAGATATTAATTACGTTGGAATTTCACGTTACTTTACCTGGAAAACGATTTAACGAGCAGGTGCCAGAACCAAGCACCTTGCAACATGCTTGTGTTTTATATCGCTTGCAAATCAAACCTTTTCAACGTTTAATATTCGTCCCCGGCCGCAAGTATTCTTGACTTTCGTGCCTTCTTGATCAAGCTAAATTATACGCACGTTTTTGGAACGACTTTGTAACGTCGAACTTTCAACGATCGGTTCGATCGAATGTGATTTACGATTCGTCTCGAGGTAAGGAACGCTCAATCTTATCTTACACGAGAGAAAACGCTATAAAGCAATACAAAATGTTCATACGTATGTACGTTTATGCATATATACATTCTTAAGTGATACACGAGTAAATATTTGCAAGGATCGTAATACAAAAAAAAAAAAAAGAAAAGAAAGAAAAAAAAGAATTTTTCTTTTTTTTTTTCGAAGAGTTTCAAAGAAATTATAAAGTATTAGAATAACAGAGCCCACCTGTACATCGTTGAATATATCGAGAGTAGCCTCTGGCATTTTGATGTCCGTATACTCCACCATCCTCACTATTTTTGTTTTGTTTGTTTTTCCTTTTTCCTTCTCTTTCTGCACCTACTTTACACTCTTGTTATCTTCCCTTTCTCTCTCTCTCTCTCTCTCCCTCTTTCTTTCTCTTTCTTTCTCTCTTTATCTCTCTTTTTCTTTATTCTTTTCTTCGTCTTGTCGCCTTTCGAGAAGATTTTAAATAAATCTCTATTATCCGTCTTCTTTAATTGCACGTTTCGTTAATTGCTCGATGTTTCCTACCGCCAACGATCGACGTAACGTCGAGAATGTATCGGGAAAAGATAAGCATCGCTTCTTCCCTCTTCTTTCATTCTCGATAACGATCACGAAACAATGACATAGCTAACTTTCACTATTTTTCATCGATTAATGATCATTTCTTGGCCACCACGGAACGTCACCGGAGAACGTTTGATTTTCGACCTCGATATTTTGAATAAAAAAAGTTATGAAAAAATAATAATCCGTCTATCAAACTTTTCATTTTTCCCTTAATTCGCCTTAATAACAAATTTATCAAGATAAGTTGCAAGATGGACAACGATTGTTCCTTCTAACGAATTAATGGAAAAAATAAATTGATAAAATGCTTTCCCATATTGTTTCATAGAATTTTTGAAGTATTTTTATACGTCATGATTTATATCGGTAGTTAAAGAAACGTGGCTGTCAATCTGAAAAAAAGAGAAAAGAAAAGAAAAAAAAGAAAAGAAAAAAAAAAGGGAAACCGAAAAAAGAAGAAAACAAATTTCATTGACAATTAATCGATTTCACCGGTCGGTCTCTGCTAACGTTTTAATGGACTTTTCTGATTTCGGCTTTCAAATTAAAGCTTAAACTCTTTGAACCGTTCGATCACGCGTTTGGTTATTCTCTCCTTTAGTAAATGATACAACAAATCGTAAAAGTCAAGGACGAAAGTCTATATGATTTATTTAATATTAAAAACGTATAATAGATACATTTCAAATTGTTATATAAATATTTGAATAATTTGGATATCTCTTGGTAGAAAAAAGAAAAAAAAAGAAAAGAAAAAAAAGAAAAGAAAAAAGATAAAAAGAAAGTGTTTATCTACAATACGAAATTAATGATCCTAATTAATAAGTTAATTTACGATCGAGAATAAAAATAAATCGGATGATACCATAGAGAAAAAAAAAAAAGAAATCATAGGCTATCTATATTTCTCCTTTTTTTTTTTTTTTTATTATTTAAACGATCCGATCATCGAAGCGAACGCTTTTCTCTTCTTCTCCTCTCTCCGTCATCGTTCACTGTCACTCTCAGGCGTCCGTGAGAGATCAAGTAGAACAGCAATACTTTCTCACGTAGCAAACGTCCGTAACCTGCAGTTAACGATTCAAGAGCTCGTTGCGCTCTACGCGGTGACAGGTGGAATCTTTCGGAAGGTAAGAACGATTTAATCAATGTCACTGTGAAATATAACGTCGGGAAGAAGCTATGATAAAAATAATAAATAAACACGTTAGAGTTTGCATCCATTCGAAATCAGACACGCATTAGTTCGGTCTTGAACATTTTTTCTCAGTACACGGTTAATCTCGTTTTCGAAATTATTAAACGAATATCGAAGAACGATGAATAGCGATAACGATTTAATGAACGTTTTAAATATACATAAATCTCGAAGGAAATGAGCCATATAGAGAGAAAGAAAGAGAGAGAGAGAGAGAGGGAGAGAGAAAGAGAGATAACGAAGCGTGGACAGATGCTCTTTATTTATTTTGAAGTAAAAAACGTTTCTCATAATCTCGAAACGTCGAAAACGAATTCCTCGTTATTCAGTATCATCTCACATAAAATTCCATATGATACTTGAGTTGATATATTCTTGATAATGGTTAGACGATCATGTTGCAAGTGCTATGACATTTTCGTAATTCGCGACGAATCTCGTCCTTCGAGAATCTCAACGCGAGATATACCGAACGTGCATGGCATTTAATTTAACCCTTTGCTTCCTTATTTTTCCGCTTTCTAATATCGATAAAATAAAGATAATCTATTCTTTTCCCAACGGATTTATTTCTTATTTTTCTTTATATTTTCTATTTTCTCTTTCTTCTTTACCCTTACGGTAAGAATATACAAGCAGGAATAGCGATGAGCAAGATCTCAGAATAACGTGGTTTTCCACTATCCCGTAATCCTCATTAAACTGTGACTCATGGGAGAAAAGTAGATATACAGGGTGAACGATATAACTTGATCCATCGTAAGTTAAAATAATTTGTTTAATAATTTTCATTATCGATGAAATTCATAAATATTTTTTTTCCTTATTTTACATGATCTATTACAATGTATCAAAAGTCAAACTTTGTAAACTTTTTATCTTAATTTTCGAATTATATAAATTAACGAGATAAATAATATCTATCAAATTATATAGTTCACCCTATATATATATATATATATTTAATTCAGTCCGCGTGACTCCTTCGCGATTCTGTTCACGATTTCTCGCGAATCGTATAATCTAAAGATTCGTTCGACTCCCACGTGACTTTTCAAAACGAAGCGGACGAGGAAGAGATTATTCGAGAAATTCAAAAATTTCTCTTTAGATTAATGCAAAAACGAAAGAGGAAGAAGTAGCTTTCTCGTCTCGTGCGCGAGGACGCTTTTGATTTATCGACCGATCGATCGATTTATACGCGACGATCGCGTGCGGCCCAAGAAAGAGAGAGAGAGAGAGAGAGAGAGAGAGAGAGAGAGAGAGAGAGAAAGAGAAAGAGAAAGAGAAAGAGAAAGAGAAAGAGACTTGTTCTTGGCTTCCAGCAGATCGAAATCGGCTTCTCTTCTCTCTTTTACTCTCATTGTTGAGCAGTTAACGGCGAACAGATCGGATAACCCCGCGGCATAGATCACTTGCAATGATGCATACCTGCCGACGTGATTTCATCGACGACCTAAATCGCTCTATCGACTCTTCTCGAACTATTAACAAGTATCTTTTCCAACTTGGAAACGTTCCTTCGAAGTTTGTTCTTAAAACGCAGTTAAGGTATTAAAAAATTAGTCCTATGAACGTTAGAATACTTTGGATATTTATATGGATATTTATATTCGCATATATAAATTCTGAACAAAATTATTATTAAAATGGAGAAGATCTATATTTTGATATTTTTAAATTAAAAAAAAAAAAGAAAAATAATGATAACTTTCAACAAATAAACATTTACAAAGCATACAATTCCAAAGAGAAATATACTCTAAGTAAAATTTCAATTATAATCTATTTATTGGCTCCAAGGTTTGTCCTGTTATATTTTATATATAAAAAAAAAAGAAAAAAAAAAAGAAAAAGGATTCCTTTAATAACTATCATCGATATCTATCATAAAAGTAATACGTATTACGTGATACTTCGATTCTCGATAAGAGTAGAATCGTAGAAACAAACCGGTGAAACGAAACCTGATCGAAATGGGAAACATACCATGACTAGAATCGTGTAATGAATAAATAATGTTTCTATTAAATTCTGGAAAAATAGTGAGTACAGTTGTTGAATGCAACGAGTTAATTCAAATGTTCATCGTGCTATTGGAATTCCATTTTTTTTTTAAATCTCCTTTGAAAATATCGTCGATATGATAACGTTATCGTTGTCGAAATTAAAACAGAAATAGTAACGGCAGGTCAACGCACTAGAAATTGATTTCACTATGAACGCCAACACAAAGAAATGAAATCCACTGACAATGATAATGAAAAATGACGCGCACTCATCCGCAGAACGAGAGCATTTGACTTTCACTGCACTTGCCAAACGCATTAATTGCCACCCACGCACGTAACTCGTTAGCCCTTGAATCAACGACATCAAATATATATATATATATATATATATATATATATATATATATATATGATATGTATATATATATAGATTTCAAAAAATATTCATTGAATCAATATTCTTGGAATATCGCGTGAACGAACTAACAATAAATAAATGAAAAAGGATAAGTAAATAAAGAAAAAAAAAAGAAAAAAAAGAAAAGAAAATCAAAAGAAACGATTCAAATAGAAATAATTTCCATGAGAAATAACTATATAATATGTCTCACATTACGGTAGAAAGGAACATCTTCATCTTACGCGTCGCTGACACACTCGCGACGAAAACGGCACTTGTCCGTAGACAGAGAGAAAAAAGAGACGAAGGATAGAAGCAGAAAAGAGAGAAAGGAAAAGAAGAAGAAGAAGAAGAATAAGAAGAAGAATAAGAAGAAATAGAAGTAGAATAAGAAGAATAAGAAGAAACGTCAAGAAGACGTCGAAAGCTCCGCTCGTCGACTTTATCGGTGTTCCTTTCTCGAGGATCGAGCCGTCTCGTAGAACATAGAGTGGAACGAAGAGAGTAAACAAAGAAGAAAGAGTAGAAAGGAGAGAAAGGGATAGACTATAGTTGGCGATGAATAGAGTCACGCGTTATCGGGTGCAGGCTTACTCTCGCACGAGGTCTCGTCTCGCGCGTACGCTAAGTGCCGTGCGTGCGTAATAAGGCACTGAAGAGGCCTGCTGGCCCTACTCGCCTTCCCTATTACGTTCTTCCTCTTAGATGTAAAGAGAAGGAGTATGGGAACAGAGTAAGCAACAACGACTACGACAACGACCACGACTACAACAACGACAACGACGACGACGACGACGAAGACGACGACGACGACGACGACGACGACAAGGGGCCCGCGCGTGCGTCGCTTTCTCAATGCGTTTCGTTCTAACCAACGCACCACATACAAAGAAACGTATACACGTACACGTACGTCACAAGGTCGACCACGTTGTTCGAGAGCTCCCTACCTTCCTTTTCGACCCTCTTCTTCGTTCCATGGGCCCTCGAACGATCGGACCTCCCTCCCTTTTTTCTACTCCCTAGCGCACTCTGCTTCCGTCTACTCCTCTTAAGTTTTCGTATTTAGCGGACACTCGGTATATCGTCCTTCTTCGAAGAAATAATAAGCCTAACGAAAGAACGAAAAAGGATAGGGAGGAATAAAGGTTTCAATGTTTCTGAATTGAAACGTACAATGAAGTTAATCGTTTGTTTTGAATTTGTAAAAAAAAATATTCTTAAATATACAGGTGACCGCAGGTTCTTTTTTCTTTTTTTTTTTTTAATGGAAAGTCGTAGGTATTTCTCCTTTTCTTTTTTTTTTTTTTTTGAGGGGGTCATATGAAAGTGGCTTTGAAGAATGTTCGAGATTATAATATATGAGGTAGGTATATTTTGGAAAAAAAATGTCTCTTCAAAAAATTTGTCTTCTTTAGAATTCTCGACCTTTTTTGCATTTTTATTCGGAGAAATTTTGTATACGCACGCTCGGAACTCATGAAACTTTCATTTTTCATTCAAACATACAGGACGTCGTGTCACTATAGAATACTTAGATAATTTTACAAGATACGGGAGTCGCTTTGGGTTTGTTCAACGGTATTCCATTCGTTTTTAACCAATATATTTCCTAATCGTGAAGGATCCAAAATCGTTTGCGAATGATACAGGGACCCTTCCGAGATTCCAGGAGTACAGGTCATCTTCTTAAGTTCCAAACCCTCAAGATACGATCGTGAAACGTGCTCCCGTTTATTTTTTGTGGAACGCCCTACCGTTTGTTTGACGATCTCTAATACCGATGAGAGCCCTTATTATACATGGCCCTATATCAGTTATAAGACATGTTTCAAAATATCAATGCAGAAGTATAAAAACTCCAAAGAGATTATTAAATAGATTTCTCTCATAAACTGATCTCTTCATCCATTATACGTCGTGTTAACGTTAAGATTATTTTATTAATATATATATATATATATATATATATATATAAATGTTCATTATTTATAAAGTTATTACATCTTGTATATATATATGCAAAAGTGCATAAATGTATACTACCTGAAATGCACAGACAGGGTACATAGCTGTATTTTTAAAGAATATGTGTCAGTCTACTTTTAAACATTAAAGAATGAGATCGTAGCAAATATAATTGACAATGAGTCTATCTTTTTGTATAATCCTTGTTCACATATATGCATTACTGTATCAAACTATGCTCTAATAAATATATTTAATTATATATAATTTCTTGGTCTTACTCTCTCTCTCTCTCTCTCTCTCTCTCTCTCTCTCTCTCTCTCTCTCTTACTCTCTATCAGTTATCAAGATGAAAAAAGTTATGTGAGCAAGTAGAGAAGGAGGATAAAAAGAGATACGTGTGGTATGCGATGATGATTTTTCGTAATCATCTCGGTTGCGTGATTAAGGGCGATTAGAAGAAACGTTAGAAGGTGTTTTAAAGTCACGCAATAATCTTGGGAGGAAGCGTTATTACTCACTCGGCACTCAGTGCCGTGTATGCTTTAATGATTGACATCCATTAGTCGCTTAAAAATCATCTCGAAGATGAAGAAGAAGAAGAAGAAGAAGAAGAGGGCTCGCTCGCGCGTGCCCTTGGGCTTGAGCTTTGAAAATGTGATTTGCATATATGCAAATAGGGAGCGTAAGCCTGGCGCCTAAGTGCCGGAGCGAATCGCCACTCGCACGAGCGAACCACTGCTGAGAGTGATCGTTCACCTCTATCTGAGGATTACGATAATGCAAAGACAAAAAGGATTCCATTTTGAGCCGGCGAGCAATCGCTCGAGGTTATCGCAACTTCGACTCGATAAATCCTCCGTAGAATGTACGCTCGAAGCTCTTTATAAAGAAGACTCGATGTTTCCTGTTCGAATGATTAATTCGTCATCCGAACCTGATATCAAATGTCGACGTAAACGAGTTCATTCGAGTGGTATAATTTCGTACAAATTTGATTACCTGTTTTATTCAGTTCGAATTATAACCCAACTACATACACCATTATCATCATTAATATTATCTACATGTATTATGAATTATATATTATTATCATACATATATTTTCAATGGTCTCGTACTTCCTTATATTATTTAAATTTTGTCTCATCCTTCTAAAATTCTATATCCAATGGATATTAACGAACGTGTATCAATTATCCATCCAATATATCAAACATGTAATAACTAACATCGGTAAAGTAAAATATTACATAATATTATAAATATACGACGTTGTTCTTCATATTATTAAACAAAAAAAAAAAGAACCTAAATGAGCATTCGTGTCGAAATTCTTTTTAATTTTCTAATCATCAGTATGTTCGTAAATTCATATTCTTCTCTTTCAATGCCGCAATCGATAAAATTCATCGTTTAGCGAGTCAAGATATACGAAGATACTGGGAGACCTGTTCATTCCTCAGAATCAAGTAAGCGAAACGAAGAAACTGAGCGTGAAAGGCTTTTTGCACGCGCGCGCGCGCGCACGCGCACATGCGATCGTACGAGAAAGCGTCAGCACGCGCGTGGAATTGCTCGTTCGAATGAATAAAGAGAAGTGATAAAGGAAGGACATTGTTTGTAGATAATAAATATTTAAATATGATATATGTTTATATATAATAAAAAAATAAATAAATAAATAATTATTCGTTCTTCACGAAAAAAAAAAAAAAGAAAAAAAGAAAAAAAAAAACCAGACATACGTATCTCCACATATCTTCAATTTTTTCGTCAGGATTCATTTGTCAATTCTTTATGAACTTACTTATTATGTGCAATACTCTTTATTGAAAACAATTTGAATATGTTTTTTTTTTTTTTTTTTACGGTTTTACGGTCTCTGTTAAAAAGTTGAAAGAAAACAACTTCGAAAGGGAAAGAAGTTGCATTTCTTTTCCTTTCTTTTTTCTCTTTTCTTTATGGTACATCGACGTGTCATTTTATTTACCTAAAAAGATAAGCAGTACGTCGAAGCGATACCTCGTGCCACGACGATATAAGGAATCCTCATGCGGTGCTATTTAATAACGTTGCCAGCGCGATAATCGATAACACCCGGGGTAGAGGCTAACCGCGAAAGAGTTACGTACGAAAGGCTACGTGGCTAACGGAGTACGACTCAACTCACGAGTCTTGAGAGAAATAGAGGGAAAAAGAGAGAAAGAGAAAAGAAAAAGAAAGAAAGAGAAAGAGAGAGAGAGAGAGAGAGATAAAACGGAGAAATAAAGAAGCTGCCGGCATATATTTTTTATACACGTGCGCTTGAAAAGACGGAAGAGTCTGGAAGCTTGCTTGTTCGCTCGATGACGAAAAATAAGAAGAGAAATATAAAAAAAAAAAAAAGAAGAAGAAGAAGAAAAAATAAAAATATAAAGGAAGAGAGAAAGAAAAATAAAAGAAATAGAAGAGTAACGCGATACGTTGTTCGAAGCACTCGAAGCGAATAACGAAGTAAACCGTAAGAAAAAGAAAAAGAAAAAGAAGGAAACACGAGGTAGGGTGGGCACACGGGGTGTGTTTATATCGCGGTAATTAAAGGTTAGCTCGATATGATATACCGAGATGCTTCTTTATAAATCTTCTCGCGTTACTTCTTGCCGCACTTTTTTCAACCTTTATTCCAGCCAATAATCAATTGTACACGCGCGCACGTTTAAAGAAACTCTCTCTCTCTCTCTCTCTCTCTCTCTCTCTCTCTCTCTCTCTCTCTCTCTCTCTCTCTCTTTCTCTCATGCAAGTGCGACAAGATTTATCGTTTATTCCCTTCGTATAATAGTTTATACATGGATAACCAACCCTTCCATTTTTGCGAAATTCTCTTTTCGACGTAGATATCTATGTTATAGTGTTTTTTGATTCGTACATTACAATAGACAGTATCATTGAATGATCACAACGTTTATATATATATATCGAAGATATTGTGAATTTTTATATAAGAAATATGTGAATACATTTAGATCATTGATGAAATAGAATATAATAATTATTATTATTTCGTAATAATTTTATATAATAACAAATATTTTGTTACGTGTAATTTTTATTATTTATCATTTCGTAAATAGAAATTTTGCGTAATAGAAATATTATATTCGTATGAATCTAAAATATTCTTCATTTGAATATCATCATCCATATGTCATGTAGAAAAGGAATCTCGAAGAAATGAAAGGTATACCCCCACCAGATGCTACGTGCTTGCATATGGGAAGAATGAGACAAAGAAATTCCTCCAGGAATGGTTCTCGCGCCACATGACGCACGACTCGGTCCGCATAGCGCGTTTAGAAAAATGATCCCGCACTCCAAGAGAAGTTCCTTAAGGCTAATCGGGTTTGAACATATCTACCGGATCTTTCCGTGAATAGTCATGAAAAGTGAACGAGTGGAAAATCCATTCGATACGATTCGATGCGCCGACGTGCAAGTACATTTTATTGCTTTTATTATCGGAACGTCGTCTTCTATCCAAAAAGACTCGAGTTGCTTTTGTCCGTCAAACTTATTTGAAATTTTATCAAATATTAAATATCCTATTATCGTTATATAAGAGAAATAATTAATTTATCGACGTAACAACAAACGAAGGCACATTGATCTATATTCGATCGATTTAAAAATAATATTATTTTTAATATTTTGAAATAATTTATCTTCATTTTAAATTAAATAATCCCTTGATATATATAACATTTTATGGTTTTTCTTTCTCTTTTTTTTTTTGTTTATGTTAAGAACAAAGATAGAAAATAATTATCGTTAGATACGTAAAATAAAATGTCTAATTAAGATGAAATTGCAAAAAGTTTTATGATTACGAGTTAATTAGAGTAGTAATTTTTAAACCACGCTTTCAATGAGACGAGCATTGTACGACTTCCTAGAAAAAGAAAAAAAAAAGAAAAAAAAAAAATAAAAACCGAGAAAACTTTTATTGTCACGCTAGAAATATTTAATTGATAATGGAAAGTAATGAGAAAGTGCTCCTGTGAAAAATGAAGAGGTAAATGGTTGGCAGGTGGCTGGTGGAAAGGTGGGCGAGAAAATCGCAGTTTCGCACGTGCGCACGTCTGCTTCTCCACGGTCACGTGACTCACGCACAAGTTCGAAAGATCTTTCGCGGGAACGAGCAAACGTGTGCCGATCGCGTGCGAGCTCACAATCGTTACGTTCGGAACCATCGATCGAAAGAGGAGAGAAAAAGAGATAATGGTCCGAAAAAGATGAGTTTGCCAAAGAGAGAAAGAGAGAGAAATTGGAGTTCAAAAAATAAAAAGGAAAAAAAAACAAAACAAAAAAGGAACAGTGAAAGAAAAAAAAAGATATAAAATCGTACATGAAAATTACATGCCCGGTGGGAGTTATGCTTAAAAGGCCTTCAACGAAACACTGTCGTCAGTTAAAAGCTTCGTATATGTCAACGTCATGTTCATAACATATCGTAACTTTTATGGTATGTATGTACTATGTATATAGTGATAGAATGAAAGAGAGGAGTGTAAGAATATGATTTTCCTGTAAAAAAAGTCATAGCTCAATTATCTAATACAATGTGAAAGATTTTCTATCGTACTCGTGGATTTCAACGAAATCTTAATCTTGAATTTTTCAAATTCTTTCATGAATTTCGTTTAATCCCTAGTATATATTTCGTAATATTTAAAATAGAAAAGGTGTTTGATAGGAAGAAATAGTTATGGTATATCTTTCATCGATTATAATTTTTTTGTTTTTTTCTTGTTTTTTTTCTTTTTTTTTTTATAGTAAGGTAGGACGATAACGATTTTGCAGAATTTCATCTGGATTTGTACGATTAGTAACGCTGAAACGATATATATTTCGTACCAAGTATACTACATATATATATATATATATACCAGGTACACATAATGTTAAATAAACATTTACCTTAGCTCTGACGAATTTCTTCGAAAGCGGTTCTGCCATAATAGGTAGACATCACTTCCCATAGGATTGGCACCGTTTCCGGTATTTTTCACAGCAACGCCGAAGACATCATCGTAAA
>NC_062189.1:15445046-15495046 GCF_912470025.1 Vespa velutina
CAAATAAAGCTGGTTAACGAGCTTACTACCTATATATATGTATATGTATATGTATATATATATATATATATATATATATGTATGTATATATTTTTATTGCTGTGTAATAACGGTAGAAACATGCATCCTTGTAGAGGTCGGTATTCCAATCATTTTATACTTTCACTACTTTAGGAAGTGACTATTGAACCCTGATCCAACTACCGAACGTTTATCTAACAACGAAAGATTCTAATTCTAATATAAATTCGATTATTAATAAAGTATAATTTTTCAAAATGGTAATGTTACAAAGATTTGCGAATTCTTAACACAAATTTGTTGGCTCACCACAGTACCAATGTTAGCAGAGTAGAAAAGATGAAGAAAGAAAAATAAGTTGAAGGGAAGAAGCACCTCTCTCTTCCTCTCTCTTCCTCTCTCTCTCTCTCTCTCTCTCCCTCTCTCTCTTTCAAGCGATAACAGAGCAATCTGGCAAAGAGCTCCGTTAATCCTTCCTTTTTTGTGCATGGACTACTATCCGGTAGTAGAGAGCAGTAGTGGAAGGTGAAGTCGAAGCCGGTGAATCCGCCCCTGGCGCCACGTAGTATGTGCCATATCATGTGTATGTGTGTATGTGCGGTCTGTCGCGTGTGTTGGATCTTGTGCTCTCGCCGGTTGTGCCGATGACCAGTCTCTGGTCTGGCTGCAGCTGCGAACCGGTTATATACTTTCATCTGGCAGCCTTAGCACGCTCCCTAAAAGAGAATCCGGTGACTATAGTCACGCTGAAGAGGAAGGACAGAGAAAGAGAAATATAGAGAAATAAAGTGAGAGAGAAAGAGAGAAAGAAAGAGGGAAAGAGAGAGAAAGAGAGACAGATAGTGAAAGAGAAGAACAGGGGGGGGAGGTTAATGCCTGTACCAAGGCACGCTTATGCATTGGAAGAAAAGACGTGCAATGTTCCTTTTTATTCCCTCCCCCATCCCTCCTCCCACCACTAACCCCGTTCAATCTCCTCCCCCTCCCCCTCCCCCCCCACCAAAAGTTCCTCTTTCGTTCTCTTGTCTCTTTCTTGTCTTGGTTTTTCTTCTTCTTTTTCTCTCTTTCTTCTATCTCTCTTTCCTTCTCTTTTTACCTCCTTTCTTTAAGACCTTCTTCTTCGTATTCTCCTTCTTCTTCGTCGTCGTCTTCTTCTTCTTCGTCTTCTTCTTCATCTTCTTCTTCCATTGGGATCCATCCACTGGGCTTCTACTTGTCCCGTCGTACGTCGAAAGAATGACAGATTTAAGGACGGCTCGATCAGCGAATCGAGAGAGATAGAGAGATGCCCGATGTATCTCGCCAGACATAACTCAACGCCGGGTATTAAGATTTTCGTAGCTACTTCACGTGCATTCCTTCGAAGAGATCTTGCTTTCATTTTGTTTGTTTGTTTGTTTGTTTACTTTTTTTTCTTTTTTTTTTTCTCCATTTATTCGTTCTTTTGTTTTCTTTTCCTCTTCTTTTTTCTTTCTTTTTCTTTATGATTTCTCTTGCCTTTTTCTTTTTCTTTTTTTGTTGTTATTGTTGTTTTCTTCATCTTTACTCGGGCTCGCGAGTTACGAAAGATGATCGGAGAATCTTGTAATTTCGCTTTGGTCGAGACGACGAAATTACGAGTTTCCCTTCTGGTCAAGGTATGTAGCATACTTATGTACTCCCTTTCGGAGGATAAGAGAAGGGACGGGTCGTGGTAAGAGAAAGGGAAATTAATGCACCTCACTGGTGTTTTCACTTTTATAACCGCAATATATCTACACATTGATCTTTCTTCGTCGAATGAACGAATGATATTAAAAATGGATGATATATATTCGACTGTTGTTAAATAGAATTAGATCTTATCATTGAATCAATACCGATATATTATCACGACGTTATCCAAATATTTTGATATATATGATCGTTTTTCATCGAAAATCAATGATTCAATTATAACGTCGATTAAATTAGTGAAGATCAGAGATTGTTCCTTTTTTCTTTTTTTTTTTTGTTTTTTCTTTTTTTATTACCTGTTTGTGAGCGTAATATACGATTGGAAAAAAAAAATAAAAACGACTGTGTATATATATACATACATACATATATATATATATATATATATATATATATGCATGCCTATCTATAACCGTGGAAGATGAGAAATCTCTGAAGAATTCGGTACGAAACAAGTTCGTTCGAATGAATATCTTCGCTCTTCTTGCATACCCTTCCGTAGTTGGATTCACGGTACGAGCGTGACCACGTTCCGTAAGTGGAGTCTAATGGACGGAGCTCAGAGATCGGTGCTTCGAAGACTTTTAGTCGCGATACGTTTCCTCGTAAATCAACGCCGCGAAACTCGAGAAGAAACTTTGCCATTTTACGTTGTCTCCAAGACGACAACGACAACGACAACGACGACGACGACGACGACGACGACGATCGACTTCTCTCTCGATCGAATCACGTCGAGATGTTCACTATTCATTATTTTTTTTCTTTTTTTTTTGTACTTATTTTTCTTCTCTCTCTCTCTCTCTTATCGCGATCAGCTTCTTTTCCTCTTTATCTTCCTCTTTTTGACTCAATGACACATTCGAACTCGTCTTGGTGGTATCTAACTACCTTCCTTTTATTTCATTCGCCTATCCTTTCAACGCTCGTCCTCTCGAGCTAGTAGAATAGTGCTTGTTCCGTTAGATTCGCGATGCCGTATTTCTAACTACGGATCGCTTTACGATCCTACTTCGGGAGAAATATCGAGACTCGAGATAATTAATGGTAACTCTTTTGCGTGAGCCTCGCGTCGACTAAACGACGATAACTCGAGCCTAGTGAAATTAATTGTCGAGTGAAAAAGAAAAGAAAAGAAAAGAAAAAGAAAAAAAACAAAGGATTCGAAAAAAAAAAAAAGAAAAGAAAAAAAAAGCAAAACTTTATCTATATGTGTAAATTAAAAAAGAAAAAAAAAAGAAAAAAAAAAGAAAACTGAAATCGAATAACTTACGATTTTCAATATGTATCTTATTACGAGAAACGGAGTATTTCTCGTTTCTTTTTCTTTTTTCTCTTTTTTTTTTTTTTTTTTTTTCCTTAGAGAATTCCTCCTGGAATCTGGGTTACGAATTTCTATTCGACTTTCAGGATGATACTTTTTTTACTTTTTCTTTTGCTTTCATCGCACGTCATCGCATTTCTAATATTTTTAAGACCCCCCTCCCCCCTCGAAACTACTTGCCTGTCGTCGTTTTTGCTTGGAAAATTAAAAAGCCTCGGCTCGAGCGAAATATCTACTGGCAGTCGGATAGGTATGTTGCTTCGTATGAAACCACGCGCGCACATTTAAATTGCGAGAAGAGGTCTCTGTGAGTTCTTTTGCAAGTCACATGAATCTAATATACATCGTTGCTGGGCAATTTTGTACGTTTCGTAGTATCCTCTTCCCTCTCTCTCTCTCTCTCTCTCTCTCTCTCTCTCTTGCTCTCTTTTTCTCTTTTTCTTTTCTTTCTTTCTCATTCTTTTTCGCATGTTTAATTGCAACCAGACCTACGCGAATTGCATGTTTTAAACCGGTGAAAAAGTTTAAACGATAGCTCGTGCTTATCCTTCGTTACGTACACATGTTCATATCAAATTCTAAGCATATCGCTAGGAAGGATTTCAATGAAAAATTTTGTTCGAGAAATAAAAAAGAAAAAAAAAAAAAAATACGTGCCCTTCTGCGTGCCATTGCAAAGAAACGCAAGTATATCATAGATATGTATGTAAAATTTTTACATTTTACGAGATATTACAAATTTTCCACTAACTTTCGTATTTTACATATAGAATGTAAAATACTTTACAAGTTATAATTTAATGAAAATCCTTTATTAATCCTTTTACGTACATATATATTTCTCGAATTATTAAATTAAAATTGGAAAATCAGGGCCATACAATAGCATATAAAAAGGATTTATCTTTAATTACTTTATATTAAATATTTAATTCATTGAAATAACTTTCGATCAAAGAAGTTTTATTATTATATAGATATGTATGTGTGTGTGTGTTCATATAAAAATAAATATAAAAAAAAAAAAAAAATAATATAGAAAATATAAAAAAAAAAAAAAAATAGCAAGAAAGTTAATCATTTAGATTTATTATAAAATATAAAATACTTTGTCATCCACCTAAATAAATAATGATGTTCATCAATTCTCTTTTTATAATGGTTTATATCAGTAATGAACCAGCTGATTTTTAATGAATAGGGTCTTATCTTAAAGATGGGAAGATTCAAACGAGAAGATGCCTTTTCTCGGAATATTTGAAAAAGCTTTATTTTCTTTGAAAACAATCATGTCAAAAAACTTCTCGGTTAAATAAATAAATCTCGCGATATATAATCGATTTTTCCTATACATTAAAAGCGATTGCGATTAGTTTTAATTTTAAAAGAATAATTATACACAAGTAGAATTATCGTTAGATCGTAATTTTCTTAAAGGTGTTCTCCATCTTTCACCCGAAGCGTGTTTGACTTCAACGAAAGATATGAACTACAAGCGCAACAAGGGAATAATGTTCTCACTATGCGCTTATCGTATATATAAACTTGCGTAGGTTATACCCCTTTCACATGTAACCTAACAGTCGGCTTAGTAGTATTAATGTTAGTAAGCTGAAGTTATACTTTACAGTCTTCCATATTTGTATCTGCTCAGCTCGACCTGGGTCGATTATTTTTTTTTTACTAAAGAAAAATCTTCGCTCGTTTTTGGAACTTTCTCATTCTTTTTCGCATGTTTAATTGCAACCAGACCTACGCGAATTGCATTTACTTGGATAGGCCGATTTCTCCTCAAAATGCTCATTCTGCGTTATCAAGTTTGTCTTCATAAAAGGGCATTACAATTGAGTGGGCCTTTATTAAAAAGGAGACTTTTATAATTGATTGAATTTTCCGTTCTTTTCTTTTTCTTTTAAGTCAGATCTTTTTACTTAACTCATTTTTTAAATTAGACCTTTTTAGAAACTCTTTTTCTAAAGGTTGAATTCATTCATCATTATAGAAATAACGATCTCAAATCAATTTAGATTTTTTTACGGGAATTTTTCGAATTCTTTTGTATTATATGTAGAAAAAATATTCTTCCTCCTGTGCGAGTAAGATAGTTAGAACATTCGCGTGAATGTGAACGAACACTCGTGTGAACGTTCGCGGATGCAATTAAGTCTAATCATGGCTCCCGATGTAATTTGCAGAATCGTGAAAGCACGATCGGTCGTGCTTAATAGTGGTGACTAAATCTTCCGGTGTTAGGTGGTTGAGCTTTCATAGTCAGCCAAGTTTCAAATGTCTGTAATTAGCGTTGAATTTAAAATTTTCACGAAGTGGCATGTCATCACGCAACTTAGATTTTACTTTGATTTTTAAATATTAGTAATAGTATAAAATAATAGAGTCACTGTTAGTCATTTAAGGTTTTTAAAAGCATCAACCTCTACGTGGTGAAACCGTGGATACACGATATTACCTTTCGATATAACGTGTATCATTTTCTTTTTTTATGTTATATATTTGATCGCAAATAATATCGAGCTAATAGCTACTTAAATAAGTTTTAGCTTTATGTATTTAAACATAAGTATAAATAAATATATAAAGTTTGTACAATTAATGAACACTTTTCAAATAATCTGTCTTTAAAAGAATACAATCTAAAATATGGTTTTTTTCTTTTATTTTTATTATTATATTGTACTATCATTTTTATTATATTCAAAAATCTATTCCGCGTATATTTCATAATATTTCCATACTTATCACTGAAATCATACACACAGTTTGATCAAAAGGTGATGATCAGTTTCTAATTTATTATCGAATATTTATATCATTTTATTTTATTTAATGTTCGATCTACCGACTATGGCGCGACATTTGAGAAACTATGGAAGCAATTTTCTACTAACTCAATCGGTAAAAAGAAGAAACCTTCACATAGGATAAAATCCTGGATAGATAAATCGAATGCAGTAAAAATATGTTTCAATAGTTGATATGCACTGAGTTAAAGACTTATAAGTTTCTTTGGCCGATCTCTTTTTTCAAAATTACATATAATACATGCAAAAGTTTTTTTATACATTCACATAAAAAGTGTTGCCTATCATCAGGCGGCATTTTTCTACAACGTAGTTTTACCATCCTTTCGCTAGATGGCACTTAAGATCTTATTAATCGATAGATTAAAATTTGGAAATTTAAAATGAAATTTTCATATAATTTTCTCATATTAATTTCTTTTACAAATATAATCAATAGATATACGATATTTATTGAACAATGGTGTAATATAAAATGTTTGTAGATGTATAAAATTAATTTCTGAGTATCAGGCAAGTGTTATATTCTTGTAATAAGAAGCGTCTATAATGAGCCCCTTATGAATATAAGATAATATCTACTCTTACTTGGAATAGCAGCCAGTACCTTAAACACGTTCTCTCTAGCACGAAGAAAAATACTTCCGATGAAAATGCAACGCGATACGCCAGTGCGGATAGAATATCGTAAGTTTGTATATTTCTTTAGAATTACATTCGTAATCAGTTGAGTCAACCGTATGTAATCCTTCGAGTTACTTAAGGAGAATCATGATTTAAATATTTGTCCTTTGTCTTTAACAGAATCAATTGACAGAAGTATTCATTATCGATTTTAATTAAAACTTATTAATATCAAATAATGAAATATACATTTACGTGATATATATTCGAATTTATTTCTATTTATTTTAATTGCATCCAAATATATATTTCAAAATTATACGAATAATTAAGATTTTATATGACGTTTCTTTTTCAAAACTAAAAAATCGATATACGCGATAGATCGTATTTTTGTAAAATCATCGCGTCACTTTATTCCTATCTTGTCAAAGTTAACAATTTTTTTTTTTTTTTTTTTGTTTTTTCTGTTTTTCAAATTAGCCTTCAACGTTTGACGAAGAAATTAGAAAAATCATCGAGTTAGTTCCTCAACGTATTTCTTCTGGATGCATTTTTCCCCCCCACCCCACCCCACCCTTTCATTTCCCACAAGTATAAAACTTCCTCCACGGTCGGCGGGGCAGCACAGGTGACCGGAGGTGTTTCGAAGGGGGGAACCTCCCTCCTTCCACGCCTCGGGGAGCACGCCGGGCTGAATTTAACTCGTAACAACCGTACATTTTGTGGTGTTCCGTGTACGGTCAGTGCTCATGGCGTAGAACGAACGCGAATGGCAGCCGACTACGATCCTCACTCTCCGCACGGAGAATTCGCGCGCCGTCATCGTTTCGACTTTCAGTTTAACAACGCGAGCTCGCCCGAACAGGTGAGCATCGGACGTCTTCTGCTTTCCCTCTCACTTTTTCTTTATCTCGTCCTTTTTTTTTCTTTTTTCTTTCTTTCTTGTTCTTTTTTTTTTTTTTTTTTTTTTTTTTTTTTTTTATTGTTTCCTTGGAAGACGTCGATTGGATCTTCATCGACCAAAGAGAAACTTAATATCGTTAAAAAAGAGATACTTCGATTGTTCATAATTTTGGAAAAATTTATTACACAAAAATGTAGTTTCAATTCGAAGGAAAAAAAAAAAAAAGGGCAGTAGATTTTCTTCGTATCCAATTTTTATTAATTTTTTTTTTATTCATTTTTGATTCATTTGCAATTGTTTGCTTTTTTTTTTTTTTTTTTTTTTTTTTTTCTTTAATCACGTTACTGTTAGCGACAATCGTTTGGCTATTATTAATGCATTTTGTACGAATGTAAAATGAACGAGTATTAAAAAGTTTTATAGAAAGTTTAAGAGGAGTATAAATCAATAGGATTTTGGCGCGCTCACGATGATTTGAATTGGCGACGCGTTCGTCGCGTCAAGGAAATGCTCGAGACGTACGAGTTTATTTATTTATCTTTTTTTTTTTTTTTTTTTTTTCTTTTTTTTGACAAGCCGGAAAAAAGTATAAAAGTAAATCAGCGAACAAACGGATAAAAGTTTTTGGGTCTATTATAAGAAGGAGGACGAAGGTACGATAGACATTTTGAAAATTGAGGACGATGAAACTGGGATCTATAAACTTCGATAAAAAAAAATAGTAAGTTTATTCGATAAAATATCATTGTATATTATGTTTGCGTGATTTGAATTTCTGCGATATGTCAATGTGGACAGTGAGTTTTGATAAATGCGACATTGATAGACGTGCACGTATCTACATAACGTTCGTACAAATTTTATAGAAGGAAATTCTCACTAACCCGAGACATGTAATTAATACTTTCGTCACCTTTTACATGCCTCTTATTGACCTAATTGCGACTATAGTTTTTTCTTTTTTTTTTTTTTAATTATTTCACAATTCTTACGAACGAGATTCCTAACTTGTTTTAATCTATATCAATCTATACATATGTATATGTATAAGTTAGAATGAAATAAAGAAAGACAAATAGAAAATTGTAACCTATCAACGAACAACAGCAGGTTATTGCATGATTCTCTACACTCTACGCTTAACAATTTTCAATGATTATGAAATGGTAATTAATTTTTATACGATAATCTTACGCGTCGTAAACATCGATGCGTGACTAGTGCGAACATCGGTACTGTCCCAGATTTTTCTCGACGTCTACCATTATTAATTATTAACTGGAAATCGTTGTTCTTATGCAACTACGAAAGTTAAATTATAAGGACGATAATAACGATTCTTTCTTAGGGAAATGTATGGACGTAATATTCTTGCGAAATCGTATTTCTTCGGCGGCGCGATCGTGTGCATCGCTTTCTTCGAACGTTCGCAATTTCCGCTTGACTCCGAAGCTTCTAACGAAAGTTCAAAAACAAATTTTTTTTATCTCGACTCCTTTCGTACTAACTGTTAAAAGAAAAAAGAAAAAAAAAAAAAAAAGAAAAGAAGAAGACAAAATACGAAGACAAAAATTGTCGATTTACGATCGAACGAAATAAATCGACGAATAATCATTTCTTGCAATATTTCAATATGTACGGCGATAATAATCTATCGAGATTAAATCTGACATTTGAAAAACATTAGCCAAGTTTCTCGACTTTCTTCTACGAAGAGATGACTCCTTCGTGGAATAAATAAGATGGTAGAAGTCACGCAGCCCACATGTTTGTTCGAGCACGAAGTTATATTATAAAAATATCAAATAGAGGAAACACTTCCTTAAGGATCGATTTATACAATTAAAATTGAGACAGGATCGATAAACAATTTTCCGGTCTGAATATGCATCCATCCGTGTCGTAGAAGATTCTCTCATTCGGATCGATCGTCGATTCTCGATTACCATCTGCTATCATCTTACGTTTCACTGCTATCATTTCTTCGACGGTGGTAGGCCAGTCCAAACGAAAGAATAATTGTGGCTTGCAAATAAAATCTATTTCTTGGTAACCAATTTGAAAAATGTTGAATGAGGATATTATATCGAAATAAGTGAATTCTATTTTATACAATTTACAAGATTGAAATATCACCAAATTTAATTAATTACGGAAGTTGTTTACCGACCTGTAAAAATTCAATTATCTCGTTACGCGTTTATCTCTATCTTTGCGGTACGAAATACGACCAGGTATATGGTTTGAATTTTTTAATGAACAAGATGAAAAAGAATATAAAAAAAAATATAAAAATATAATAAAATGAATGTATGTACATACATACATTAACACACCTAGACATATATACACATGTAATATGTGTATGTATGTTTCCTGTAATTCGATCGTCTATTAATGAATTATAACTATTATAAATACATAGTTAATGATAATACAAATAATCATTGGTTGATTATGCCATAAGAGAGAATTTTATTATTAACTGGAAAGAAAAGAATAAGTGGTAGAAAGAGAGAATAAAAAATTATTCAGACAACTTTACTCGATATCAGCTCGATATCGAAATTTAATCGTATAGTTTTATGCTATAGTTATTGCACGGATAGATGGTGTAATATAAGAAGATATATTAAACAGGTACCTACGCATGCATCGATATCACGGCCGTTGTATTACACCTGCCGAGCATGCGTCGATAGGCCACTGTCACACGTACACACGTGCACACATGAAAGAAAACAAACGCGGGGAAGAGGTCGTCACGCGACGAATATCCTTTATGGGGTTGGCTGGGTAACAGACGGTATTATGGGGTGTGTCGATACCCCGCATGGCTTTATCATTCGGAAGCATGCATGGCAGGTGTAGGAAATGACGTCACTCGTCTCGGGATATACCTCTTTGAAATACGAGCTTACTGTCTAACTAACTATTGTCAAATTGAATCGATAAATTTAAAGAAAAGAAAAGGACTTCTCTGTTATATTTATTCTTTCTTTTTCTAATTAATTATTTTAATAATTAATAATTATTTTATTTTAATTATTTTCATTCGTAGAAACTGACAAAACTTATTATTATTCTTCTATTATATTATTTATTTTATTTACTAATAATAAATTCTTTTCTTTTTTATTTTAGGAATTTAATAAATTGAAAAGATTTAAATTCAAAATTATTGGAATCTTTGTACGTTAAGAAACTGGATACGATTTATCGACTGACATTTTATTTCCTTTGCAGTCTCGTTAAAAAGAATCTTGATCGTTTCAATTGTAATTTCTTCCATTGTATTACCATTTACTGTAACAAACGTTGTTTTTATCATTTGTGAAATTATTGCCATTATTTCTTTGAAATCAGGTCGTTTCCATGAAAGATGGTTTTATCGATCAACCAATTCAAGTTACCGAAAGTCAAATCCATTGGAAGAAAAGTTCGATATAAATCTTATGCTCTTCCTTATAGCTTTCGTGGTAATAGTTTGAAATGAAGTTTGTATTCCGCGAACGTTTCATTAGAACACGCGAATGTTGAAGAAATTTTTCGAACACTTCGTTGCCCAACGAATCGAACGTTCTAAATGTGTAAAGATATTTTCACGAAAGAATATTTTTATAGAATTCTTTTATTTTTTTATTTTGTTATTTATTTATTTTTTTTTTTTTTTTTTTATTTAAACAAGAAAAATGAGAAAACAACGAGTCATTGTTAGGTTTAAAATCGTAACAACGTTCCCCTCCCCCCCATCTCCCAATACTTATACATTATCTTTCTTTAATCTTATTCGATCTTATATTTCGATTTGAGTTCTTGTAGAGTTTTCGAATGCTCTTGTTTTGCACGCTGTATGATCTCGCGAGAATTTGCGTACGATTAAGGAGCAAGACCGTTTTCTGCGCGTGGCAAGCAGACTGCGTGGCCTCCACATTTAGCGGAGTCTTAAAAGTCAAGAGCGTGGCCGACACACTCCGTTAGCAAGAGGAACACGCACTCGCTATGTTCACGAGTGTTGTTTTAATGTCGAATCGTCCAAAAAGGGGCATACTGACGAACATCCTCTTCTTCGCTCCGTCGATTTCCAAACAAATGTAATCCCTAACTTTTAACGTTAACTTCATCCTCGAAAATTTTTTTTTTCCTTTGTTTTAATTTTTTTCCTTAATATTCTAAAAATATTCTCTAATTTCAAACTTCATTCAGAAATTTCTTTTTATAAAATATATCATATAATGATATATACTCGGTTATAATTTATACATTATTAATTCATTTATTAATTCTTAAGTATTTTGTAAATAAAAATTTATCCATTTCTATCATTATTAATAATGCTATTACTATTATCTTAATGATTATAATTATTTATTAACATTATTATTATTATTACTATTATTATTATTATTATTATTATTATTATTATTATTATTATTATTATAAATGTAATTTCAATGGTTTCAAGGAATTAATTTAAATTTTGTTACACAACGTAGATACATATATTTAAAATGGATCAAAGCTGTTAACAGATTAAAGAATAATTCGAAATAATTAATTAAGATCGAATGAAAATAAACAAGTCCTTGGAAATAATTAAAAGTATTTGACAATTTTTTTAATAATTTTATAGTTACAATGTCATAAACACTGTTATTATAAAATCGTACAGAGATCTCTGTACGAGGTTAAAAATATAATTGAACGTTTCTCAACACATCGAACAAATAAATATTGACAATTAAAAAACGTGAGAATGCGGGGAAGTATAAATTATCAGATCGAACATAGTCGACTATTCTGATCGCGACTTCGTTCAATAATTTTGATACATACCTTTGGGGTCTTTGGGATGGAATCGAAGGCGTTTCGTAATCTCGCATAGTTATCTCTCGTTTCCTGGCATCGGCCTTGCAGACGAGTGACCACGGCCGGATATGCTCGCCTTTACAAAGAACTCGAAGGAATAAGTACTGAGGAAGCCGAGGAACGAGAAACTTAATGAACGTCGTGATCGTAGTTCAACGACCTTATTCACGCCCTTTGATTCTATAAAATTCAATTATCCGTACCGACATTATCAACGCTTCTTTTATACTTCATTTATTTATATATATATATATTTTTTTTTTCTTTCTTTTTTATTATTTTTTATTTTTTTATTTTTTTTCTAATAGGTATAATCAAATATAATATAACTTGAATTTAACCTTACGCGCATTTCTGTACGTAATATTTCCATGAAAAGAAAAAAGATAATAATAATAAATGGATAGAGTATAATCAGCCGACGTTAAAAAGTATTCACCGAAGGGATATAGATGTAATTTATATATAAAAAAAAAAAAAAAAAAAAAAAAAAAAAGACCGATCATTTCGCCATTGTATTTTCGTGTCTTCAATACTACCTTCGTTTTCTACGTTTTACATAACAATAAACTAGTTAAGTTCAGACTATTATTTCGTCCCACTGGGATACCATTTCTAGAAAATTATGTAGTTTATTTTACTGTTATACTTGGAAACTTTCGCCTAATCCACGAATTCGTTTTTAATACTTTCGTTTTTTCTGTTAGTATATATATATATATATTTTTTTTTTTCTTTCTTATTACGAGACTGTCTTACCTTATTCTTTTTCAAATATTCACTTTCTCGCGAAAGTTAATTATTATTGAAATCGAAAAAGTTTACTCGAGCGTAAGAACCATCGACGATAAATAGAGAGAAGCTAAAAGACGTCTTTATTGTGATAAATCTTGATTAAAACTCAAAATAATTTTTAATTAATTATAAATTAAAAAAGAAAAGAAAAAAATAAGACGAAGATAGATGAGACAAGACTTACGATCAAATTGGAGAAGATGTACTTACGTATTACGTAACATGACGGTATTCATTGAAGTAAAGTCAGCGAACTCGTTTTTACACTCGTCTTATATTGTTTTTCTTTGTGTATTACGTTTACGTGGCTGAGTAACATCCTCGTGAGAAATGCGTCGGTTCTTCCGGCTGGCTTTCACTTCGTCTCTAATTGTCCCCGTGGTCAGTCGGAATGAAAATCTTGACATTGCACGATGACCGTCTTTACCAAGGAGAAAGCAGTTATTGTGTTCATGGAGCCGTTTATCAAACGGCATGTAAAAAAAAAAAAAAAAAGAAAAAGATAAAACATATAGTTATACTAATTCCATTTCCTTGATTGCGATTTAACTTTGATAAGGAACTTCAAGATGAAAGATAATAATTTTATAACAAAATTGAAATTGTATTAAGTTTAATTTCTTATTGCATATTCGATCGTATATAGAAATTAATTAATGATATTAATTAAACATGAGAGCATACATAAATATGAATTGCTTTATATGAAGTTATTTTGACTGTTAAAAAGGGAAAAGAAAAGAAAATTTTTCACAGGCTATTAAATGAAACTTTTTCTGAAATACTTGATCGTAGGAGCATGCACATGCGTGCAAATTTTTTCTTCAAGGGTTAAATCGCCCATAAAATGTTAGTGAAACTTTAAGATGTATTTGTTGATGATGACCCCGTTACGTTCCCTTATAATCATCATGCAAACACACAACTAAGTATTCGAGCGACTTTCATCTTCTCTGGGACGTGTTTCACTTCGCAACCAATTACGGAATCTGGATCCTGAGAAGTTTGTACGGAGAGTCCGACTAGTCTAAGAAACTCGTGTCGTACTAATAGCACTAAAGCACGTTGACTCATCGTTAGGTCTTCGTGTAATTAAGCTACGACGAAGACAATGCGGAAAGCGTGCAACTGTACGAGCGTAAAAATAAAGCGTGCGCGAAGAAAGCGTTCATTTGTATTAATTTTTCATTCAAATAAATACTTTTTCTATATTAACATTATCCATATTAATGACATAATTTTAAATAGCATACATATATGTAGAAGCTGATCTAATAATTATCTTATTAAATATTTTCAAAATAATGAAAGAATAGTGAGAAATTTAAAGATGATATTTTTTTTCTTTTTATAGATTCGGAATTATCTTATAACAAATTATAAACTAATTTCGTAGATATTTAAATTGAAAAATAATTATTAGATCATCGTGTCTATATAAGATTTATCGAATATTTCGAATTTTTTTTTTTTTTTTTTTTTTTTTTTGCGAAAAAAAAATCTCAACAATTTTAATAGAATTTCTTGCATTATAGATAAAAATTGAGAAAAATTTTGAAAGAAGACAATGTGGATTAAACGAGACGTTCGATTAACAAGATGACTACGATTAAAACAATTGGCTCGTCTTCTTGGCTCATACGATCTTACAAGAGAAGCAGATTCAAGGAAGACTGGCTGATACTATTATTTCTATTGTTAGCATGTGTTTCGGAAAGTTGCACGGCTCGAAACAATCCGCCACGCTTTCTCATCGACGGACAGCCAGAAATTGTTCTGAGATTGAAAGAGGGTCCAGAAACGCTAATCGGTACGTAGAAATGCATTCGATTCGATCGACTTGTTCTCGCGTGTTCTAAACGACTACCTAGACTTCTCCTCTTGCTACATATTTACGTTTGGTCACGCTTCATAAACATTTCTTGACTAATTTGGAGCATTGTCTTTCGAACGGTGCTGCTTCCTTTCTTCTTCCAATACTTCCCGGGTATTGTGTTTCTCTCGTGATCTTTAAATCATTGATGCGTAGTGAAGCATATATATATATATATATATATATATATATATATATATATATATAGTTAGAGGTATCGCGCTCGCACACTTAAATAGATTTTACATTAATAATATTAACTCTTTCGTGATCAACTAGCAATTTGATATGACGTACTATCAAATTGAAGCTATTTTAACAGCATAAGAATATGTATAATGTATAATGTATAATGTATATGTATAATGTTGTCGATCAGTTAAATGTATTTAAATAAAAATTTATCAAAATATTATTATTTAATATTGCATATAAAATTAAATGAATTTTTGTTTTTTTTTTTTTTTTTTTTGGAATTGGCGGGCAAAAAGACGAACAACCTGTTGGACCAATTGAATACAATTCAAATTTAATTTCATTCGGTATTTGATTAAATAGGGAAATACACGAAATAACAAATAAAGATGTTTTGATGTAGGAATAAGGTTTCACGAAATCGCATAGTGTCTTGAGCTTCTGACGAATTTCAATTACCCGTGTGAACGATCAAGACCCGCATCATTCCGTAATTCGTTCCAAATGACTTCTGTTGCAGGCAGCTTAATTTATAGACTACGTGGCATCGATCCTGACGGTGACAGTCTGACGTTCGGCGTCAGGGATCAACCTGGAAGCGATGTAATTCGACTTGAGAATTTCGGTCTTAACGAAGCTAATATATATCTCAATAAATTGTTAGACAGAGAGGTGAGTTTACCGATGCTACATCATCTTCATGTATTTATCTCTAATGGTTTTTAAATGACTGATTGTTATCTTTAAAATAAAAAAGCAAGAAAAAGATATCGTAATAAAAATTTTAATTGTGTAGGACGAAAAAAAGAAAAATAATTCCTTGAGATTTCTATTCCTTTCTTTACACGTTTTCTTTGAAAACTATTCGAATGAAATTAGTATTGAGTAAAGAACGATATAATACTCGGAGAAATATCTATAGCGGTGATTACAAAGGGAAAGAAAAATGATCTATAATTTGCGCGTTTCGCATGAATGCCTCGTGGACCGATTTTACCAAGTTTGAATGGATCGAAAGTATACAATCTGAGCTTGTTAAAGGACTCGATGGGACGTGAGAATAGACTGTGAGATAACTCGAATTTAAAATCGATTTATGCTATAGAAGAAGCGTTCGTCTCGATCGTTATTGATCTTTAAATCGACGAAAACAAAAGAAAAAAGAAAACATAAAAAAAAATCATTAATAAACACATTATAATTTGTCGATCAGGTTCGAGATGAATACGCTCTGGTCCTAACTCTGACTGATGGAAAGTTAGGAGAAGGAAATTTTATCACTCAAAGTTTATTGCTATTGGTCGAAGATATTAACGATAATGTGCCAATTTTTCGACCTCATCCAACGTCTTTGACAGTACGGGAAGATTCTGGTCCTGGTATATTAGCAACTGTCGAAGCAACCGATGCGGACGAAGGTGCCCATGGACAAGTTGTTTATTATCTTCAAGAATTAGACGGAGACAATGATATTTTTGGGATATCTACGGTCAACGGGAAAGGAATTGTTCGATTAATTGGTCGACTGGATTACGAAAGGAAATATTTATATCAGCTGAGAATATTGGCGGTGGATCGTGCGATTAACGAAAAAGTTAGTGGTAATTCATTAAATTTGTCAGAAACGATTTGTTATTAGAAAAAAACAAAAAAAACAAAAAAAGAAACTACAACTTAAAACTCTAAACGTGTGAGTCAATGCCCTCGAAAAGATTAATGTAGATTCAAAATTCTATTCTGTGAGAATTCGAATGAATTTAAACTAATATCATGCATATAATACTTCTGTATAATCTTGCCATAACGTCGTTTGGTATTCGTGAGTAAGTACCATCATGCAATAGGTAGAAGCAAATTATTATAGGAAATAGATTTATAATTACAACTCTGTCGATTCGACTTATTCATTTTCTTTTCTTTTTTTTTCTTTTTTTTCTTCTTCTTCTTTCTTTTTTTTTTTTATTCTTATAAACACGTAAATAATTATTTCAGGTAAATACAGGAACAACAGCTATTTTAGTGAAGGTACAGGACGTCGAGGATCAACCACCCGAATTCATATCCATGACACCGGTTGCTAGAATCAGCGAGAATGCCAGGATCGGTACATCCGTTTTACAAGGTTAGCTCCGGTAGACCGTAGCGGAAGAATGAAAAAAGTTTTTCAGAAAGATTGCATCTACTTTTTAATCTTAATAATACCAATAATCAATACACGATTAATTCATTGTTAATAACATCTAATCGATCGTATACGAGATTAGATATTACAAAAAAAAAAAAAAAATAAAGAAAAAAAGATTAACATATTAATACTGTAATAATATAAAAAATTGAAAACAATTATATTAATTTTTTTAATTCTCCAGTTCGTGCTGCTGATGGCGATAAAGGTATCAACAATAAAGTTACCTACAGCATTACTCAAGGACCAAGGTACCTGTTTGATATCGACGCCACTTCCGGTTTGGTATTTACAAGAGCTCAACTCGATAGAGAAGCCGAGGAAAATGTCGAAGGTACATTCGTTTTGGAAATCACTGTTAAGGAAGTCTCTAGAATAATTCCACCACCGTCGGTATCGACGGAGGTAACAGTGATTTTGACCGATGTTAACGACGAAACTCCGACCTTCCGAAGTTCGTATTACCAAGCTGAGATAAACGAGAACTCTCCAAAAAACACACCCGTCAATTTTATTGGTGACGCTATACCTGAAGTCTATGATCACGACTTGGTAAATAGGAGAATTTGCGATTATCAAAGAAAAAAATATTTTTTATTTTTATTATTTTTTTTTTATTTCTTTTTTCTTTTTTATTAAAAAAATAAAATACCATTTTAGGGAACAAACGGTACGTTTCGAATGTTCATTGAAGGAGGCAATGGAATATTTGATGTAACACCTTCGAGAGGCATCAATGAGGTACCGTTTATAATTCGAGTAAAGAATTCTAGCGAGCTTGATTTCGAGAAAAGATCAGGTATGATATGAACATAAATTTGTATAATTAAATCTAAATAAGATAAAGATAAGAATTATTCGTTGTTACATAATAATTTACTATTATTTTTTAACGTCAATATACATATGGAAAATATAAAATTTTTCGAATATATAATAATAAATATTTAATTTTATGTAACGAGAAATAAATTCAACTTAACTTGGCATTTGAAAAATAAGCGATGAAAATTTTAAAAATACAATATTGTTTATAACTATATTGTATTATAATCGTCTTATTTTTATCTTAAATTTCATTTTGTTAGATAGAATTAGAGAAAATAAATTATTTCTTTCAAGTGGTCAATTTTACCCTAATCGCCAAAGAGATCGTATCGCATGCACCTAAATATAATGCTGTACCAGTGACAATTTTTATAACGGATCAAAACGATAATTATCCTGAATTTACAAAAAATATTTATGAAGTCTCCATCGAAGAAAATTGTCCGATTGGTAGTACAGTAGCATGGGTTCAAGCATTGGACGAAGACAGTGGGACTTTTGGATCACGTGGGATTAGATACACAAATTTAGGCGGTAGTATTGCACACGCGTAAGTAAAAATTTTAATAAACTTTATACCAATAGAAAAGAGAAAGAGTGATTTAGTTTAAATATAATATCTTATCATTTCATGTAAATATAAAATCTTATCATTTATAGCCTGATATTAGATCCAATAAGCGGAGTGATTACTGTTAAACAAACTGGTCCGAGTTTTGATCGAGAATTAGTTTCTCGACATTATTTAACAATTGAAGCTAGAGATGATCTTGGAAAGGGTAATCGTAATACCGCTCAGTTAATCGTCAATATCAATGATGTGAACGACAATGCACCAGTTTTCTTACAAAACAAATACGAGGCTGTTCTTTTAGAAAATGAAGATCACTTTGAAGCTCCATTGATCGTTGAAGCATTCGACATAGATTTAAATGGTACGAATAATAATAAGATAGCATTAACAATCAATAAAAATCTTAATTATCGAATTAATTATCCGAATAAATTTTCTTCTCGTGTATTACTGCAGGTACGAAGAACAGCGACATAATTTATGCTTTGGTGTCCGGCGAGTTTTCGAAGAACTTTACGATCGATCCGAAGCGTGGTATAATAAGTTTGGTCAATCCATTAGACTTCGAAGCACTACCTATTAATCAAGGTCACATGGAAACGTCAGTGAGGCATTTGAAATTAACGGTGAGAGCTAGAGACATGGGAACGCCAAGTTTGAGTTCCGACGCACCTGTCATTATTTATTTCAAGGACGTTAATGACAATCCACCTTCTTTCGAAAGGACATTATATAAACGAAGCATCCCGGAAGATTTAGAAGGTGGAACCAGCGTTTTACAGGCAAGACATTGTTCTTCTTTTAAATCTTATATACATCATTTAAAAGAAAAATAATATTAAAAAAGAAATCATTCAATTTGTAATTTTAACGCAATCATGTAAAAATAGGTGAGAGCTTGGGACAAAGATTTGTCTTCGCCAAATAACAAAATAGTTTATCGTATTCAAAACGGTGCCGGTGACAAGTTCGTGATAGGTCCCGAAACCGGTGTGATTAGGGTCGCATCCGGTTCTAATTTAGATCCTGATCTAACGTCACCCAAAACTACGAGATATAGTTTAAACGTAGTGGCCATCGACAGTGGAACGGAAATACAAAGAACTGCCGAGGTTCTTGTGAATATAACTATCGTCGATGTCAATAATAAACCTCCATTATTCATCGATCCTGGTACAGTTACTATCCGAGAAAACACGCAAGTAAGTTAATCAACGAATCTCGATCGAAATAATATATGACAATCGAAAATTCAATTGACGTTTTATCTCTTCCATTATTTATTATTAAGGATCTTATTCATCATGAAATATTTAGATTTTGTAATATTCATATACTTTCTTTTAGGTAGGTGCCTACGTACATCGAGTTGTTGCTAACGATCCAGACATCGCACCGATTTTACGTTATCGAGTCGATCACAATTCGTCCGAGGCACGAAACGAAGAAGGTACTTTGATTAAAATTCAAGAGTACGATTATTTGGCAGCTTTGGAATTAAACGCGATCGATGGTTTGCTAAGGGTGGTTAAACTTTTGGACAGGGAACGAGTTGAAACGATAAGACTCGGTTTGGTTGTTGAAGATTTGGCTGCCGTTAGAGGACTACAAACTGCCTCTGGTTTGTTCATTAAATCATTCTATGATGTTGTATCGATTACTTGAAAAATTTACGGTATCGTTATATTAACTTTTATTTCAGCTGTATTAAGTATAATCATCGAAGACGAAAACGATAACAATCCGAAATTTCGAAGACCATTTTACAGACGATCGGTTACAGAAAATAGTAAAAATGGTGTTAATATAGCTAGCATTGTCGCCGATGATGCTGATAAAAATCGTAGTATCACTTATTCCTTAGAAAGTCCGAAAGAATTAACCGATCTTGTACATTTGGATCCTGAAACTGGTGAAATGGTCGTTGCAAATAAAATCGATCGAGAATTGTATCCTTGGCTTAATCTTACTGTCCGAGCTACTGATTCAGGAATACCACCTAGGTAAACAAAATATTTGCTTTTTGTTATTTAACAAAAATCTTCATGCGATTATTTTCGAAATTACTTTAAAATGTATGTTTCTATGATCTCCTTAGATCAAGCTTGTCGGAAGTGTACGTTCAAGTACTCGACGAAAACGATAATAATCCATACTTTGTCACAGAAATTAGTAACATAACTGCAACGGAAAATGCCAAAATTGGTACAGAAATTGCTGTAATTCAAGCGAGAGACCTTGATAGCGGTGATTATGGGAAAATTACATATCTTCTAGATAGAATGTCGTCTCAGGTGAATATTTAAATTATATCGATTGCATATACTAAGAAATATCTTTTTTTTCTTTTTTTTTTTTCTTAATGAAACTAATAATTATCATATTTATTGAAACTAATAATTATCAAACTTATTAGGGTAAATTTGCTATTCATCCAGAAACAGGAGCTGTAACGGTTGCTGATACGCTCGATTGGGAATCCAGACATAATTATATTCTAGTCATAGAGGCTTGGGATAATTATCAATTTGGTTATACCGCTGGGGAATCGAGAAACGCTTTTAAACAAATTCCGTATGTTATTCGAGTATATGATAAATTATCAATTAGATTTTCTCTAATGAATTGATTTAGATCTAAAATATACATTGGACTTATTTCAAATCCTATAATTAGAGAAATAATTATTAATTTCATAATAGATAGTTATACATAAAAGCATACGTATAATCTATGTATATATATAATTTTTTTTATTTATTTATTTATTATATATTATTTATTATCTCTTCAGAGTTACGGTAATCGATGTGAACGATAATCCTCCGAAAATCGATATACCTCAGGAATGCGTCAGCATATCGGAATTTCACGATATCAGAGATTCCATAGTGGTTGCAAAGGCACAGGATGCTGATGATCCTACGACTCCCAATGGACGTGTTGTTATTAGAATACTGTCTGGCAACGAGATGGGTTAGTTTATTCGATAGGAAATAATTAAAGATACCTAATACAAAAGGATGCTTCGTGAAATATTAACTTCGAAACAATTTTCCAACATTAGGTTTGTTCATGCTCGAACAAGTGGATTATTGGACGGCGCGGATTAAAGCTGTCCGAAGTTTGAGAGGAAAGTTCGGTAATTATTCGTTGGAGTTAGAAGCTCGTGATCTCGGAGTTCCAAGTAACAAGGAGACATCGATCTTAGATATTTGCGTGACAGACTACAATGACAATCCACCAATATTTATCAGTCCGCAACATAATACCACCATTCGTGTATCCGAAGTAAAAATTTAGTTTGAATTTTTCATATATAATAATATTCTATTTTATATTATTTTTTAATTATTAAATGTCTCTTTTAAGAACGTCACAGTTGGCACGTCGATAATTCAAATAGTCGCGGATGATGCCGACACTGGGCCAAACGGAGACGTTCATTTTCGTTTAAAACAAGATCTTGCTGGCCATTGGAGAACTTTTCACATTGACGATAGAACCGGTGTTATAACTTTAAAGCTTCCATTGGATAGAGAACTTCAAAGATTATACGAAGTACGCGTAAACATTAAAATTATCAATCGAATTATATTTTCATGATACGAATTTCGTTAATTGATATAGAAATGAATTAAATTAATCATATGCAAGATATAAAATGTTATATGTATTTTATCTAGATACGAGTCGAAGCTTACGATTTAGGAATACCGACACCTTTGAGCTCTGATCTGGATTTAATAATTTATGTTCGCAATATAAACGATTATGAGCCTCAATTTTTGATCGATGTTTTTAACGTTAATTTCACCGAGGAACAATTACCGAGATCAGAAATGGCGATACTTCCTGAAACAATCGATAGAGATGAAGTTGACGATCTCGATGATCCACCAACGCAAGTTTGTTATTTTATAGTTGACGGTAACGACGATGGATCATTTGTCTTGGACGTTTATAAGCACGAGCTTTCTGTAAGAGTAAACATTTTTAAACAAATGTTAATATGTAACTTACTAATAAAATAAATGAACGAACGAATTGATGTGTTGTTTCAGACTGCGAAGACATTAGACAGAGAAACTCAAACACAACACACATTAATAATAAAAGCTACCGAAGATTGTTCGACCGTTCCAACGAACGAAACTATCTTCGACGAAACTGATGATACACTGTTGAAAGTCATCGTCACGGTTGAAGATATAAACGACAATCCACCGAGATTTGTAAACAAAGTATTCACTGGAGGTGTTACTACCGAAGCTGACTTTGGAACTCAATTTATGAACGTCAAGGTATTATATAATGAATAATATTTATTTATTCCTATATCCCTTTCGATATTATAAATAATAATTATTATTGAATTTTTAACTTAGTCATAATAACAATTATTAATGTTACGATATATTTATCATAAAATTATATATACCGTTATAAAATTTCACGACAATATTGTGAGTAATTTTTATAATAATTATTATTAATGAATATATATAAATATAATTTTGTACGTATATATGTAATTATTAATGAATAATACGTTGAACGTACAGGCTATTGATTTGGATGCGGAAGATAATGGAGTTGTCTCTTATTATCAAGTTGGGAAAATGCATATGACTTTGACCGAAGGTTTGGACGATATTCAACTTCAACCCTTTCTCGTTCATAAGCTTACCGGAGCGGTTAGTTTGAATTTTGATCCTCAGAGGGGGATGAAAGGTTACTTCGATTTTACGGTATATATTTTTTTTTTTTAGAGTTTTGGAACACAATAAATAATTCATTAATGCAATAAATATTTAATAATTGTAATGATCTTTTTTTAGGTCTTGGCTAATGATTCACAAGGATTAATGGACACAGCTAAAGTATTTATTTATTTATTACGTGAAGATCAAAGAGTTCGATTTGTTCTTCGTCAGCATCCACCTGAAATTCGAAATAGAATCGAAATATTTCGACAGTAATTATTTATATGATTTGCAAATAAATTATTATAGTAGAAATAGAGATGTAATAATTCATATTATATTCGTAGAACTTTGGGTAACGTGACCGGTGCAATCGTCAACGTGGACGAGTATAAAATTCACGAGAATCAAGATGGTTCGGTTGATAGAACGAAAACGGATTTATACTTGCATCTGGTAAATCGTCGCGATAATTCGATCCTCGAGGTGTCTGAAGTATTAGAATTGGTTGATCGAAATATCGAAAAATTAGACAATCTTTTTAAAGAATTCAATGTATTGGATACACAGCCAGCTCAGTCGCAGCCAATTGTTCAATACGAACAAGCTGGTACAACGTTCTGGCTTTTAACATTAACTTTGTTTCTCGGAGCTCTTCTCATTTTGTGTATCGCTTTGTGTCTTTCTCAAAGAGCATCTTTTCAAAGACAGCTTAAAGCAGCGAATGCATCATCATTTGGTACGAATTATTTTATACGTTTACCATTTATATTCGTATACATTTTCTCGTTAAATTCGGTCAATCATTATTTTTATAAAAAAAAAAAAAAAAAAAAAAAAAAAAATTTAATCTTATAACTATAATCATTTAAAGGTACATCAGATTCAGAATTTATTCGAGGTCCAGGACGTGTTCCTAATACGAACAAACATAGTATGGAGGGTTCTAATCCAATTTGGATGCACGCATATGAAAACGAATGGTTTAAAAGCGATGAATCTTATAGTCATACATCAGAAAGAGATTCTTTGGATGAAAATGCTCTTAATAATGAAGAGATGATGAATGAAGTGAATACTGAACAAAGAACAGAAGATAAGCCTTATTATATCGAGCCAAGGGTGTCTTCAGTTTCTAGGTAAAAAAATTTTTTTCTAATTTTGCTCGAATATTATTCTTACGTGAAATAATGAATTAAATAATTTATTGTAAACATTTGATTTTTCTATATTTTATCTTTTTTTTTTTTTTTCTTCTTCTTTCCTTTCAGTTCGGAAACCGTAACAGAGCCTACGACTGACTTCAATCGGAAATCACCCTTGTTTTTAGGGTCGATGACAACCGTTAACCCTCTCGGAAAAAAAATTGAAACTACAGAGCTTTAAGCGATATTAAATTTATTCGTATTGATCGAGAAAAATGGAATTTGTAGGAACTATAGAATATCTGTCGATATAAATTATCTACGTACAAATGAAAATGAATGAAATAAAATTTAACTATATTAAATTACTACTAATATAACTATACTTTTATGTAAATACCAAAGTACATTAGAATAACGGATAGATAGATATTTAGATAATTTATTTATATAAGTTAACGTATACTCGAAATATATAAACATTTATTTATTGCCGAAATAATTTATTTAATTTCATATATTCATTTAATGTCGCTTGATTCGAAATATCATGTAGAATTAAATAATTCACGTAAATATATGATAATTGAAATTTACTTTGACATTATTTGAAACTTAAATGTTACTTAATTGAACGATATAAAAACAACGAGTATTCGAAAGACGAACTTTTGTACTTTAAATATCTTTGTAACTTTAATGGTGACGAATAAAAGAAAGTACAAGCAATCAATAATATTCTTTCATTTAATTCCATACGAATTTTCTCTAGACATTTCAAATTTATTACTAGAATACAAGAAATAGTCGAAATATCCTTGACATGCAGATAATATCAGAAGTATATTTCGCGAAAAGGTTTCGGACAAAGGAGGAATTCATTATTTAAATTCAAATCTAACGTACGTTTGTAGTACTTAGAACTTAAGTATCGCTGACCTCGATGGGTCAGTCACACTCCTGAGGAGGCCCTTTCACCCTTATGTAGTTTTCAGCTTGTTGGCTAATACGAGACTTTCCTACTTAACATTTACTTACGCTTACTTCGCACGCTATCTTATAATTAACCCCAACCGAGACTGAATTTTAATTTCACAACGTTGGAAAAATCAAAGATGTGATTGATAAAAGGTCAAGTACTCTGTCACTTTTAATTACTTATTATATTCGTATTGATCGTATCGAGTATCTTGAAAATATGAAATTAAAGTAATATTACGATAATCGACGTGAGCATCGAAACTATCATGTAATTCATTTTTTTGACAAATCTTTTAACGAAATGAATTCGTATCATTATCGTAAGATAAATATTGTTCTTTCTCTACAAACATTGGCGGCTTGTCCAAAAAAAGAAAAAAGAAAAAAAGTAATTACTTTTCAATCGTTTCTACGTACGTCATAATCTTGCCTAGTCACCATTTCGATTTCCTCGAGTCAATAATGGACTTGGATGATAATCGAGAATAAAAAGAATTTCGTAGACGATTCGAGGTTAACGCACAGTGGTTGAACCGGCAGACTTGAAAGTCGTGGTAGTCCAGGTAACGGCCGGCTATTCTCTTATCGTCTTCCTGAACGTCAGCTTTGCGTGCAGTCTTATGCTAATCCAACCAAGTATATAAGCTACTATTGGTCAGTGCTTGACTTCATCCCCTCGAGTATCCCTACCCTTCGAACCTTTCCAGACCAACTCCAACCTACCAACATAGTAGCCTTGTGTCGGCTCACCCTCGCTCTTCAGTGCCGTATTAATTCCGATCGTTGTTATCATTGAGATGAAATTTAACGCTTACAAATTTTTTACGATTATCTTCTACTTATTCTTCTATCGTAGGGCAAATTCATTAGAACGAATTTTTGTTTTTTTTCTGTTTTTTTTTTTTTTTTTTTTTTTTTGTTTACTTTGACCTGAATATTTTACTGATTAATTATCCTCTTAATCACGACATCACGAATGAAACGTTTCTTCTTTACTTTATTTTATTATAACGTAGATTGATCATTCGATATAAATTTGTGATTTCGCACAGTTAACTTTGACGTAACTGGAACTTCTATACATTTACTTTGATATAAATTATAAAGTTGATAATAATTCAAAAAGACATATGGTTGACATTTATAGTTGTTATCTACCCTAAGTTTGCTACCTTATAAGCATACATACCCTTTCACAAAGCCCATTATTATCTGTACAATATCAGCAGTTCATTCACCTAGGGTGACATTGTACAAAGAGCCGATACTGCGTACAGTCCTATGACACCTGCAAGGATGCATTTGTTTTACGCGTGATTTGCATGCGCCAGTCTTTTGCGTATGTCGTTCACTCGACACGCAATAGCGGATCACTTTGGCGGCCTCATTCCGTCGGATGGCCAAGTATTTCTTTTATTTCCTAAAAAATTAATCAATTAATAAATTAAATCAAAAAATAATTTTATTTACGTTGAATACTATTGATCGAAAATTTATTCTCTTCGATGTTTTACACTTATTAATTATTTTGTTTATTTTTTTATTTAACAATTTTTTTATTTACTTAGTATTATAATATTTAATTATGATTATTATTTCAAAAAACATATGTCCCAAATGATGATAAGCTTTTCGATAATTTAATAACTTTTATTTTACTTCTAATTATTTTTCGTTTCATTATTCTTATATAATAGTCGAATTCAGTATACAATAGTAATCCACGAAAAGAAAAGCAAACTCTAACGACTTTTTTGCAAACGAATCACATCACCCTTCATTGACGAACCCTCCCGATTGGGACCCTGACTTATTGAGCTCTGACTCATTGTATCAGAACAATAGTGATTGCTTTTCTTATAATACTTATTATAGACCAAATAGTTATAAAGAAATATTAATTACTATTTTAGACAATTATAAAATTCTTTCACATTATCATATATTCATAAATAAAAATGAGATATAAGATATTTATATATATATATAATTAGAATTAAAGCACGATTATTTTATATTGCCTTAATAAAAATTCCAATATTTTTGTTTTTTGAAACAAATTTGAGGGGAAAAAATGTTTTTGAAATGTATATACAACAATATATATATATATATATATATATATATATATATATATACATATTATTAAATAATTATTATTCTTATGAAAAAAAAAAAGATATCAACTTGTTAAAGAGGTCGTAAGAATGGAAGACTAAAAGTGCACATAAAAAGAATGTAGGTCAACGACGATTCATATAGAACACATACAAGAATACCTTCACAATAGGGTTGCCATAAAATCTCCTATCGAGGATCGGTCATCATCCAGCAAAGGGGTGGTTGTACCCTCGAGTGGTTTACCGAGTTTCTTTTGGTGGGGAGGACTTGTTCGCGACACGATGTACACGTGACGACGATCGCCCTGTCGGCGTCGGCGTCGAAGGGGTTAAGCGACAAGACTAGCCACCCCTACGAAAGCTTTCCACATGTACACCGCTCGTGGCCACGTGAGGTGTGTTTCTTGCGCGATCCTCGAAAATGTCGGCCCTCGATCACGGTTGAAAAAGCTTACGCGCCAAAAGGATTGTACGAAAAGCGTTGAATGGCCGATTCATTTCGGGGATGAATTATTTTTGGTGAATTGACGGGAATGAGTTTTCTATTTTAAAGAATAAGTTAGAAAGACAGAGAAAGAGAGAGAGAGAGAGAGAGAGAGAGAGAGAGGGATTAGAAAAAAGTGGATAAATTTTCGAATACGTAAAACATGCGTTATTCGTGGACTCTGACATCCTGAATGAAATTATTATCAGGTAAGCATTTCATTTTTTGTTTGTATTCATTTTTTTTTATACAATATCTTTAACATAAATTCTTTTTACGTAATTTAAGATGAAACTTTTTTGCTCATACGTATCTCAAAAAAAAAAAAAAAGAGATACCGAAAAAAAATAAAATTTGAATAAATTTAAATAATAAATCTTTCTCACAAATTTCATTGACACAAACAAGCGATTTAGTTACGTTATATTCGTAATATATTTTATCGTTAGGATTTATAAAATCATGAATATCACTTTTTATTCAACTACCCGAATTACTATCATTCCGTGAAGAAAACAAGATTAAATTGTTTTCCATTATTTTTAATTTTATTTCGACGATTAGAAACACGCTTCTTGGTACATCGACAGGCCGATGCCGAGGTTACATTCATCACGAGCTGAGATATTTGATCGCCCCACATTTTGCTACGCGACAGCTGTTGACTTTTTAATAATTGCATTCAGCGCTATCAAATCTTTACTCTTTTCGTATTTAATCAAAAAGAAAATCATCACTTTCATTCTTGCCTACGACATATGATCGATATTTATAAAAGACAATAATTAAGGTTTTATGTTATCGTTTAAACAGTTTTCTATAAAACTTCTTGAAAAATTGAACAAAATTATCTTTTTATGTGATAAATCCTTGCTCAACAAGTTTTTAGATGAATATAGTCGTGTTTAAAGAGGCTTACAAACCAGTCACGTTCTCACGTTGATTAATAATACATAATCATAGATGCATAGTCGTAGTTCCAATGTGCATTATATAACTAATGAATATTTATGTATCGACTCAACCGCTATATAGTATGTAAACCATCGTAAAAGAAGAAAAAAAAAAAAAAAAAAAGAAAACTATTATCGATCCAAGTCTACTGGACACTGACCGGCAAAAGCCCATTGAAGTATTATATTATACATGTTATTCGATCGAAACTTCCGGTTAAAGCTTATTATTGTTTGCGATTTTGATTATTCAAGAGAAAAGAAAAGAATTTTATCTTAATCATGATTGGAAATCGAATGTTTTTTTATCTTTTAAATTATATAATTATCTCCAATTCATTTTGCTACAATTAATGTTATCATTTAGAAAATTTAAAATACGTATAATTAATTTAAAAATACGTATATCATAAATTAACATAAATAAACATAATGATCATAGAAAACAAAAAATACATACCATAAACTTCCTACTAAATAACTTATATCAAATATACTCATAACGTTTTATATATCTTATAATGTATGTACATCGAATGTTGTGTCCGATAGAAACGGTCGATGACCCACATTTGAATTTTTTCCGTAAACGATTATATCTACGTACATCTTATAATTTTATATATATATATATATATATATATATATATATATATATATATATATATACAATTATCCATAAAGAAAGCAATGAACATAAATAACTTTATTGTAATTCAATAAAACTGCTTATATAGTGTCACGTATAAACCTTATAAGATGTGATGATATAGCTTGTGCTTTAAGAATAGGTGTTTTAAGTGATAAGCAATTTTAACAAATAACGAGTGTAAAGCAAGCCATAAGCCTTTCTTTGAATTTAACATGAAACGATGAGCATCGTCGCTCTTAATAAGCAAATAATAATAATCTACTTCTAAATTGATTCATTTGATAAAATGAAAAAGTGTTAGTAATAAAAAAATAAAATGACAATAATGAGTGAAAAAGCGTCAGGTGCAATTTTGTAAAGATGTACATAACGATTACTTACGACCTCATTTGACAAAATCGATGATCATATCATTATCAATAAGAATCATTCAACAAGTTCAATATATGTCAGTCATTTCTTTAAATATATCTAAACATATATGTTTAGATCAATTTATATCAATGAAACAGTTTCGGAAATAAATTGATAGATACCTAATGTTAAAACAAAACAAAAAGAAAAAGAAAAAAAAAAAAAAGAATTTCTTTTCGAAGCTATCATTTCTTTATTTTCACATAATCTTCTATCGACATTTTGCAAAAAGATATCAATTATAGATATTATGTATAAGTAGCCCTTTCGTTCTATCGTCCAACGATCGATATATTTCGTCGAGCGTGTATAGGTATTCTCAGAAATTACACAATACAATGAATCGTACAAAATGTATACTTTCATAAATTTTTTCTTTATTTTCATTGAGAAACTCATTGAGAAAACAATATTCGTTATTTTATTCATAATAATTATTCTCGTTATCGAAAGTATTCATTAACATAGAATTTCACAATTGAAAAGATTTAAAGAACATTTCGAAGAACTTTCACTTACAAATACTATTAAAGTTTTCTTGAAAAGTGATCATCAAGAATTGCCCTATCACGCACCTAAGTAACGGGTGAAGACCAAGTAACTCGTGTAAATAATTAGTGCATTCGATAAAGTGGAACGACTGTCGGACTTCACGAATGTTTCCTGATTCTTGCAATATTTAAAGAAGAAACAGAAAGTTCAACGTAACAAACTATCGATTTTTACTTTGACGACTTTTACGTAGGAAGAAAATGTACTAATGATCTATTACTAATCTATTACTAAACGTCTAAATGATAATCTTTACGTATTTTAATATTGAAATAATCAAGATTATTAATAAATCGTTTATATTTCAATGAAATTTATTGGTATGACTTTTTTTGTTTTGTTTTGTTTTTTTTTTTTGTAGAATGCCCCTTGTAGGAGCATGGTTAAAAATATGGATTTATTTGAGTTTCATCTTTGGATGGACAATAGGTGCACGACCACGATTTGATACTTCTACGGATATGGGATTGGTTTTGATACCAGCTGACGCGGAAGTCGATTCAGTTATATTTCGATTACGAGCTACCGATCAGGATGCAGATTTTCCTCTTATTTTTGAAATCACTGGTAACTTAATAAGTCTATATAGTATGATCTTGATCTAACTATCTAAAGAACGATTAAAAGTCAAAAGATTCTATTGAACGTAATATTTTCGTATCTTGCTTATGTCCACTAATGATATACTGCAAGATTACAAAGAAAAGAAAGGAAGTAACCTTCTAATTTTTTTTTTTTTTTCTTTTGATGACATATAGCAACAATTACACCAGTTGTGAGAATCGACAATCTGCCTTGTACGCTCTATAATAAAGTGTGCCAGGCTAATGTAATTCTAACGAAGCGTCTAATGCCTGGTCGTCTTCATGATTTCGCTGTAAGGGTTAAAGACTCGAAGGGTGACTCGAATTCAATGCAAGCGACCATTTCTGTCACGAATGCTACCACTCAACGTGATAAAATATTCCCGCACATTCCTTCTCTGATAATGGTACCCGAGGTAAAAGTTTTTGCACAAGTAATTGCACTTAGCAAATAGCAATGGATTTTACATCGACGATTATACATTTAATTATTTCAATTCTATCATATAATATCTAATTCTTCTAATTCGTTATTTCTTCGTATTTTTTTTCTTTATGACTATGATTAAAAAAAAATCATGAATCTATTAACGACATTTTGATAATAAATTTGTTTTTGTTAATAAATAAATTATTGCCAATTATTCATTTTTTTAAGGACACTAAACCTGGTAAGGAATTAGATTATCTTCTCGTTCGAGCTAACTCCTGGAGTGGTAAGCCAGTTTACATCGAATTATGGGTAAGTCCAATCAATATTTTTTTCTTGACAACTTTTACTTCGTACGTAAGGAGCAATAATAAAAGTTAACAATTGTTTTCTCAATATTTTCATAGCAACCGAAAGAATTGTTTACAATCAGACAACGACAAACACCATTGCAAACTCGAGGAGTTATAACGTTGATCGGTGAATTGGATTTCGAGACTCAATCCATGTATACTCTCACAATGTACGCGACGGTGGGTTTACTCAGTCATTTATTTTCGATAGAATTAATTCAAATCTAAGTAATTTCATTACTTAGGATCCTTACACAGAACCTGGAAAGGATACAAGAAATATTGCTGGTTTAAACGTCGTAGTTGTAGTCCAAGATGTACAAGATGTACCACCAATTTTTACTTTGGCACCACCTTTGACGAGGCTCAACAATTCTATACAACCTGTAAGATTTTAGATCATATTATTTTTATAATATATCCTTAAATTAATAATTATATGTAATTAGATTATATGTATATATATATATATATATATATATATATATATATATATATATACATCATTATTTTGTATTTTAATTGAATTTTAATTAAACTAAAATTCAGTTAAAGTTTATTTTATGATATAAGATTAGTGTCTATTTTTTATTATAAAAAAATTGATATAGATCACTTTTAAATATGATGTAAACAGGAATGGTCTATTTATTAAGAAATAAAATTCGATTTACAAGTTGTAATATCCTTTCGTGAGTCAATTCGTTTATCATTTTTACATATCAAAAAATATTTTTATCTTTCTTAGGGGGATATAATATTACGAGTTCATGCAGAAGATGGAGATAAGGGCGTTCCTCGAGAAATCGTATACGGTCTCGTGTCAGAGGGCAATCCTTTCACGCCATTTTTTAATATATCAGAAACGACAGGTGAGTAAACATAAAGATGAGTTTCTTATTTTACAAAAATAGTTTTAAATGTATAGAAAAGAGAACATACAAAGTAAATTCATATGTTTTCCTTTTAATAACGTAATTGGTCTATTCCTGTATGGAATGACCTAACTATTATCTTAATTATGATTTGTCTTACTTCTACTTGCCATTTTCTATTTGCTATTTTTACTCCTTATTTTATCACACAAGTTCGATTTTGTGAAAGAAGAAATTGAGATCTCATCTTACGATAATACGTTAATACAAAGATTGCCATGAGTTAAGATTGATTTGTACGATAAAGTTCAAAATTTCTTTTCTCGTAAAAGTAAGAAAAAAAAGAAAAGAAAAGAAAAAGGAAAAAAGAAAAAACTTGTATGATTCTTTTTCAAAGTACCTAATAAAAATGTACATTGTCACGTAGGAAATGAACTTACGACCGTAAGAAATCACTTCGAAAGATCGATATTGTTAAACGCGAATCTACTTTACGTCTTGGTCATTTTTGTTTGGAAATTCCGAATGACGTCTTTAATTTATGTCCGACACACACTACTGACCCGGTTTCCGTGAAAACCTTTCGACAATGACTAAAGACGGAAATTAATTCTCCGCCAGATCGACGCTTCTTTTTTTTTTCCTTTTTTCCTTTTTTCCTTTTTTTTTTTTTTTTTATCTTTCCACTATCCGTTGTTATCTTTCCGACAATGATTCATCGCTTTTCATGCATAAGGCGAATCGGAAAGAGAAAAGAAAATTACGCGCGTAATTTCGCGGTGATAGATAAAACGGATCGATACTCACCGACATCAAGAGTATATTTGCTTTTAAGGTAAGAGCAGGTAAGAGAACGAATTATATTCTCTTATATCGAGCTCTATTTTCAAATGAAATGCTTATTTAACATGAGTAAAAAAAAAGAAAAGAAAAAAAAAAATATATATATATATATATAATATGACAAAAAGTATCGCGAATAAGAAGTCAACGGAAGAATAAACTAATATGATATAACAAATATATGAAAAAAAAAAAAAAAAAAAAAAAAAAAAAAAAAAAAAAAAGTTGAGAAAATTAATGCATTAAATGAAATAGAACGTAACGTATTACCATTATGAATGAGAAATATAGTTGACCGTACGAGTTTATGCTCTAGACTTTTAATTAATGTGTCCTTTTACTTTCCCTTATCGCATTTAAAAAAAAAAAAAAAAAAAAAAAAAAAAAGAAAAAGAAAAAAAACGAGTTTCGAGATAAATTCGAAAGGGTACCTTCTTATCCGAGGTCATCGAAGCACTTGGATTTTTCGTCGAATGACCGTCCGTGCGAATGAATCATACTCGAGGTAAGAAGGTAACGAAAAGAAATGACCACGACGGTTCTGGCCAGTTTTACAAGCAAAAGTATCGATCGTAAGAAGGGTCACTCTCTGTTTTTCAAACCACGATGCTTATCTTTTCGTAGCAAGAAGCATGCGATATAATACATATACATACATACATATACACATGAATATGTATGTATTGTATACACGTACATACGTACATAGAAAGTTAACAATTTCTTGAGTCGATTTAGTCCGTTGTTGCCGTTACCTTAGCCGTTATCGTTACTTTACGTTTAAAGCCACGCGTCTTTGTTTTCTACCACCTTTACGTATTTAACTTCGAGTACGACACGCATTCAAACGAAAATTACTCTTATTGCTTTACGGCTTTCATGTTGTGAAAAAAATAAATTACTACATTAAAAATTGCACATTAATTATACGAGAAATAATACGATTTATATTTATAAATTTATATTCATTTTTAAATTAAAACAATAGAAAATTATTATCATTCATTATGTTAAAAAGTTTAAAGGCATATCTAGTTATTATTGTATTATAAAATCTCTCGTAAGTTATTATTTGATAAAACATATAAAACTTTGAAACGGATAATATGAATGTATTGTATAGTCATTGCTTTTCTGAAAATGTTCTTTAGTTACCAGCTATAGTCGTTCCAATTTATACAACGAATGAATGCTATAATTATATTAAAATCAGACCATATGTACGTACAAATGTAGAATATCCTGACAATAGTTTATAATTAATCTATAAAAAGAATAAGAAATCATTTCATTGATAATGTACTTCCTCATTCAGGAGAAATCGTTCTTGCCAGACCGTTGGAGGAACTAACACAAATCACTCACGTCGGTGCACCTGTCGTACTTAGCGTCGTCGCGGAAGAAATTAGAAGGACTCGGGAAGAACCACCTGCACAGGCAACCGTCGTTGAAGTTGGACTCTTGCTTGGAGAACCAGGAAATAGTCCGCCTTATTTCGAAAGTGACACGTCAGTATTTCAGACATTAAATTATTCCACTAATAATTCATATCTTTATTTAATGAGAACAATTATTTTAATATTTAGAAAAGATATATATATATATATATATATCTTTTCAATTTTATTAATTAGATGTTGGCCAGTATTATAAATACATATATTCACGATATTATCATTCGCAGTTACGTTACGGTGATAGATGAAAATCTAGAACCAGGAACTGTAATTAGTTTTGGCGATCAATATTCGACAAAAGTGCGAGACGAAGATATCGGTAAAGCTGGTGTGTTTGCGCTCAAATTAGAAAATAATAATGGCACTTTCGAAATTAATCCTACCGTTGCTGAACGTACCGCGGATTTCATTATTACGGTACGAGATAATACATTCATCGATTATGAAATATACAAAAGCTTGATATTCAAGGTAAATATGATTCTTTTAACGTTAGTTTTATTTATAGTAATAATCAGATTATTGTCAATGTATATATATATATATATATATATATATATATATATATATATATGTTATTCGATTAATTTTTATTCTAGATAGTCGCTCAGGAAATTGGTCCAGCTACGAATTTATCTACATCCGTACCGGTGACAATTTATCTACGAGATATCAATGATAATCCGCCAGTTTTTGAACAAGATTCTTACGAGGTGACATTATCGGAAAATGTTACAGCCGGTACACGTGTCGTACAGGTAAAAACATTAATTGCAGATAAAAATGTGAAAAGACGATGAATGAAATAAAAGTAGAATTTTCGTTTAAAAAGGTACACGCTACCGACAAAGACACAGGAGATTTCGGTAGTATACAGTATACTCAGATAATCGGTCAAGGTAACGAAGCATTTACAATGGATTCTGATAGAGGATTAATAACGGTAGCTATGGGATCTTCTTTGGATCGTGAGATCGCATCTAGATTGGAATTATCGGTCGAAGCACGAGATGAAAATGGCAAGGGCAATCGAGGTGTCGTACCTTTGATAATCAATTTGATCGATGTAAACGATAACGTGCCGATATTCGAGAGAAGTATTTATATGTTCTTTTTAAATTCTGATTTGACTAATTTCACAACATCGGCCATGATAAAGGTAATTCAATTATATATCATTTAATTTTATTATTCTTAATCCAATAGAAAGTAAATCATCATTGATAAATTTGTACGTTATAATAATGAAAAAATTAAAAATGTATATTTATATTTCTTAGGCTACAGATGCGGACGCTGAACCACCGAACAACGTGATCAGATACGAGATCATTCACGGAAATTACGAGAATAAATTCTATTTAAATGAGATCACCGGTGAATTGATTTTACGATCGCCCATTACAAAAGTTAGAAGAAAGAAACAAAGTACTGCCGGGAGATTATCTAACAAATCGCAAAAAGAATTACATAGAGACGATAATACGAAAGAATTGATACTAAAGACGATAACAACAACGCCGACTAATCATGGAGTATCAAAACCATCCAATAGGAGTGAATTATTAAGAAAAATTCGAGAATCTGTTAAAACTCGAAAAAAACGAGAGGACGACGACGCTCTTTATACTTTAACAGCTAGAGCATACGATCTTGGTAATTTTTAAATGTACATGAATACTTTCACAATAAGATATCAAAAATATTATTGTTCTTTTTTTTAAATGTTTTTCTTTTTTTTCTCTCTCTTTTTTCTTGTTTTTTTTTTTTTTTTTTTTTTTTTTTTTTTTTTTTTTTTTTAACATATCGAACAATCACAGGCGTACCACATTTGTCGAGTTTAACACAAATAAAAATAATGAGTGGTAGTGCAGCAGAGGATCGTATCGTAACGTTCGTTTTACCAGAAGAACATCCAGATCCAGTGAAAACTGCGAAAACATTGGCTACGATCACAGGTGCAAAAGTAATCGTTCAAGACATTCGTCCATACGTGACAACCAACGACACATCTAATATGTCAAGCGACGCTAAAAAGTTAGTTCTATAGCTATTTCAAATATTTATAAAGAAATATCGTTCTCTATTACCGATCATTCGAATGATTTTAGGAGTATCGTTGTTGCACGAGTAGAAAAAAGTACTTCCTTCGTGGACATAGAAAAAATTCGAGAAACTTTAGCGGCTAACGGAGTTGGTATAATAAATGGTACAATAATGATGCCTGACTCAACCGGAAAAACAATGATAAATAATATCACTAATACTGTTACTAATGTGAAAAACGAAGAAGTTATAGTGAGTATAGTTTGAATAATGTTTATGATGTAATATATCTATTGTTTGATTCAAGATTATTTGTTGGATTTAATATTATTAATTTCCATTATTATTATTATTATTATTATTTTTATTATTTTTATGAAGATTTATTTTTGCTATATCTATACGTCAGTATGATGAACTTTTTTCATTTTTTTACGTTGATTTCATATTTCCGGAAAAATAAGAAGGCAGGATTTTGTTTCAGACGGTGTACAAAGCTGAAAATAAAATACTTTTCTGGTTGCTCATCATTTTGGGCTTATTGATGCTCCTTGCTATCGCTGCTTTGATCATTTGTTGCATTTGTCCTGGCTGTCCTTTTTACATGGCACCTAGAAAACGTCGAGTACAATCATCGGAAACTTTAATCGTCCGATCGGACGGAAGACCGAAGAGACATCTTCATCGAAAGCAACCGACAATCGTTCATGGTAACTAAATCGGAAGACATCCATCTCTACGAGTTCGTGAACTATTCACAAGTTCACTTTGATTTATCTATTAAGATTTAAAATTATATAATATGAGATACATATACATATACATATATATATATATATATATATATATATATATATGTTCTATAACGATCGAGTGTGTTTGAATAATTATACTGCCATATATATATATATATATATATACATAAATAAGTTAGCATTTTATAAATACGTAAGATTTATAGCGATTTATTCCGCATAAAAGTTCCTGATTGTTCAAAGATATTTTATCTGTATAAGCAATTTTATATATCTCTATCTTGTTTATATCAAATTTTGTAATATCACGATCAACGATTTGCAATGTGTATTACTTGTGTTACTTTCGATCGATCGAAATAGATATATTACAATCACATTATAGGAATCACTTTTATATATTCTTATTTTTATATATTCTATATAATGTCAAACCACAGATAATCTTTATACATAATAAAATTGAAAATTTCGTGATAAGAAAAGAAGTTCATATCTAAGGTTATATGTTTCTAGTAACCAATAATCAAGAAAGGAAGCAAGCGTGGAGTGCCGATCCAACTCGAAGAAACTGGCAATTCAATCGACGAAACGTGAAAAATTGTGGCCTGTCTTCTCTACCGGGTGACGTAGCTTATATTTCGACACACGCGAATGAAGGACGAATGAACGTGGAATCCTCGAGACAACGAGATGATCTGATTTACGATAATTCCAGAAGAATTACTGGACAAGATCGAATGTACGTTGAGGATATCGAGAGTATAAAAATGCGAGATTATCAAATGGACGATGGTGTAGATTCTTTACAACGCGATGAAATCGAACGTAGCTCTGATCATCCTCGACAAAGTTATAGATACGAACAAGAGCAAGATATAAACGATGATAGAACGATCAGGGAACAACATTTTTATCGCGAAGGAAATGCCGAGATATTGCGATTGGTGACAAGAGGAGGAGAAACCGAGGACAATGTTATCCAACATCATGGTACAACCATAATCGTAGACGGCAAGGATATTCTTCTTAAAAGATTTATGGAAGATCAAAAAATAAGACAAGAAGCATCGATTCAGGATATCGATGGTACACGAAGTATAGAATCGACTCAAAGAATCCGCGAAACGACTCATCAGCAACCAGAGATTATACTTATACCACAAACTTTAAATATCGCTCATAGTCAGCACGTAGATGAAAGTGGTCCAGGTGTACAGAAATTAATTATCGATCGTATAGATTACGAGGATACTCCTAAAGAAAAAGTTATTCATATTTCTGACAATGTACAATCTATCAGGCAAGAATCTACAATCGTTGTTGGTGGTGGTGGTGGTGGTGGTGCTTCTGAAAGTACAGATAAACCAACGATATTAAATAAAGATAACGTACAATCCGTTAACGTTCAATCTTACTCGTTTCATGATGTAGAATTGGCACGACAAAATGCTTTGCTGACTAGACTTTTATTGGAACGTGAAACCAGAGCGAGTGGTCCTGCCATGATGGATTCTACGAGTTACTTGGAGACTCAAAGTTTACCTGGACAAGTAGCTATTGCAACTCAAACCGATAGAACTGCTGCTACTCAAACTGAAAGACATGTGAGAAGTAGAAGTGACAATGATGAATCCGAGGATGAGTCAAGGATAAGGAAAAAGATGAAAACTAAGAAGAGATACGAGAGTGACTCAAAAAGAACAAGAACTTTGTGGATGAAGTCACCGATAGAAGAAGAACGAAGTCCCTGTTTTGATAAACGTTTAAGTATTCTTCGAAAGAAAGTTAAAGAGGTCAAAGATGGAAGAAAGATCTCAATAGAGCCTGAAGTTCTTCGTGAGATATCCGACTCTTTAGATGATAATGGTAGTTCTGGTAAAGGAGACGATAAAGAGACAAAAACTTACGAAAGATCGACGGAAGAGACGAGTATCAGATATGAAATATTAAACGAAGAGGACAATGGTAGTCCTTCGTCAATCGAAATCTCGAAAGGTAAATTTGATAAGGCTTTTGCCGAAAAGACGCATCATCATCGTAGCCGTGATGATCGAAAAACAAATGTCACCGAATCAACTTCTTCTTCGGAACTCAAAGAAAAGATCGAAAAGCATACGGAAAAACAAATAACCAGTCCAAAGAAGGAGATCAAAAAGAGCCAAAAGAAAACGGAAGGTAAACCTACTTTTCGGATATTGGAAAGGGAGATTACATTGTTGACAAAGAAACTCAGCAAATTGGGCGAAAAAAAGAGTCAGGAAAGTACGAGAGGTGGAAGTACATTTCAGGAAAAAACTACTACTACTACTACTAGTACGAAAAAAAGTTTAAAAAAGGACGTAGATCAAAAGACGTCCAAAAGAACAGAAGATTCGAGCAAGCATAGAATTAAAATATCAACAGAACAGCCGACTCCTAGCACGTCGAAAGCTACAGAACAAGGTACGAATCAACGAAAGGAAGAAAGTACAACCAAACTGAGACACAAGTTAAAGTATCAGCAAGTTCAAGTTACGAGTACAGGAAGTTCAGAAATAGAGGACACTCATGAAAGATCGAGAAAAGAAAGTTCCGAATCGAATCAAGAAAATGTTAAAGAAAAGCAACTATCTACGATTCATTCTAAAATCAAAAGACAATCTCACGTGGAAGATCAGAAAGAAAATCTCGCGTTAAAGGATCAAGAAAGTGAGAAACAAAAGGAATTTTCGAAAGAACATTCGAAGTCTAGGAAATTGGATAAATCGATAAGCCATTCTCAAAAAGAAAGTTTATCGGAGGAATTTAGTACAAGTACTGGTTCCGATCGAATGGAAAGCAAAAAGGAGTTGGGTCCTCGTCGTAATTTCGATAAAAGAACAAGTACAAGCTCTTCTGATAATGTTCCGAGACAAATGGGTCAACGAAAATCGAGAAAGATGCGGGTAAACCAAACTGAAAAAATTTCCGATATTTCGTTAAAGGATACCTCGGAAAAGGAGGATACTGAAAAACACAAAACGATTATGGACGATAGAAATGTTAAAAAGAAATCGAAATTAGTTAAAATGCATGCAGATGGAAAAAAGAAAGTTATGAGTGATTTAGAAAGTACAAAAGAGGATGATCGAGTGATATCATTGAGAGAAGTATTAAAAGATTTCGTAGGTTTTGGACGTATCAAAAAAGAAACGAGTGAGGAACAAGCATTTACCGATAATTTCGAGGAAATACCGAAGGAAATCGTTAAATCTTCGCAGGAAAGTGATAATATTACGATCGATGAAAAAGTAACAAGTAAATTAGAAACAAAATCGTCGGAAGAATCAATAAAATATGATCTTCCAGATACAGAGAAAGAGGAAGTTAAAAAATTTAAAAATGATACGGACCAAAAGATCGAAATCGTTGACGTTCCTTCGAAGGATATTGAAGAAGATACAAAAAGTAAAATAAAAGAAGATAAACAAGCTTACGAAATAGGTGAAATCGATGAACGTTCCATAGATAAAAAGAAAACCGTAGAAGATTTTATCGAGGAATTACAAAAAGAGATCTATAGATCTCGTATATCGGATAAAGAAAAAAGCGAAATTGCTATTACTTCGAGCGTGTCCCCGATCGATAAAATCTTATCAAAAACTACAATAATACCTAGTACGTCTACGGATATAATCCATGAGAAAGTATCTTCGTCAGATAAGATTGATAAAATTGATTTCAAGAATGGAACAGAAGTAACAAAAAAGGAAGATGAAATAACTACGAGGAAAGATATCGAGAAATCTTTCGAAACGAAAAATAAGGATGATTTGTCTGTAAAAGATAGTGAAACAATTCCCATGATCGTAAATATTGAAAAAGAAGAAAAAAAATCATTTGAACAATCTGCAAAGATAGATAGTGAAATCGGAATGAATTTAATTGAAATTACTGATAAGAATTTGCAATTTACGTTATCAAAGGACGACGATAAAGTTAAAGAAACCGAAGATAAACCAAGTTCGTCTAAATCTCTAGACGATAAAGATACGAAGAAATTTGAAACGAAGGATGTGAAAAAAGATACAGAAGATAATTCGATAACAACGAATGATCCAAGATCTCCTATGGACACGACGAAAATGATTGAAACGGTTTTAGAAATCGCGAGTAAACGTAGTTTACCGGAAGTAAGTGACATGGATAAAAAGTTCGATCTTAAGGACTCGTCTAGTGTAAAAAGTGAAAAGGATTATGAGCATATAGAATCATCTATAATCGATAAAAATATGAAAAATAATGGTAAAAGAGATTCGATTCTTGTTAGTGCGGAAGTGCATGTTGGACAAATTCCTGAAGAAATTATGGACGATAGTGATAAAACTAAAGAGATTTTAATTGATCAACAAGATAAAGATAAAATCGATATATCTGTCTGCGGAGAAGATAAAAAAAGTTTCATTGAAGAAAGTCAAATTAGAACATCGCCGGTTAAAGACATTTCAAAATATCTTGAAATGAAAGATACAGAAATTATTGCCGACAAAGATATATCAATAAAAGATATTAAACAAAGTAGTATAAATGTAGAGGAGGAAGGTACTGAAAGATCTCAAATAAAGACAGAAGACACGATATTAAAGAAGGAGGAAGAAGGAACGCAAAGCGATGAAATCGATATAAAAAGAGACGAAAGTGATAAAGAAAAGCAAGAATTAGAGACGACTTCGATCGAATTAACTAAAGACAAGAATGATGATAAAAAAGATATAAAATCAGAACCTTTAAAGAATGAAGTTACGAAAGATTTGACATCTCCAAAAAACTTGAAAACACATGAAAAGCAAAAATTAGAAGAAATAAAAATCACAAGTCTACCTCTGAATAAACCGGAACTTCCAATATTATCGGACATAGAAGATCGATTAATCAGCCAAAAGGAACAAATGGAAATGAAAATAGTCGAAGAATCAAAGGATTCTATAGATGATACGAATCCAATTGATCCTATTAGAGTGGAAAAACCATTGAAACCTTCTTCGCCGATCAAAATATTAGAACCATTGAGTCCCCAAGAAGAACCCAAGATACAAACTGATACGATAGATATCGATATAGAGAAAGAAAGTATACCATTCGTTGATATCAGCGTGATCAAATCTATAGAGGAATTAAAATTTGACGAGATAACTCAATCGCGGTCAAAAGATAAGGATTTTTCTGAGAAAGAAACCACAGTTTTGTTGGAGGACAAAGGTAATCAAGGTAATGTAATTAAATTAAAGATGGAAGAGGACCAAAAGGAAAAAGAAGATCCAAGTAAACAAGATAAGGTCGTTCGTAAAAGCCCGGATGAGACGAGCTTACAACCTGGAAATGTATTTGCAAAGGAAGAACTTCTAAAGAGGACGGAGGAATACGAAAACGTAAGCCCTACAATTTTTACGAGCATTATCGATACACCGGAAGATTCTGATGAGAGTGACTCATCCAGTGATATTTCCAGGAAAACAACACTGACCACGAGACCGTACCAAACGCCTCGACATCGCGCTAAGGACGTATCTGAAAAAGAAACCCTTTCGATGGAAATGATCGAAAGTGTATCTGACGTTGATAATATGGAATTGAGGGTTGAAAAGTTGAAAGATGAACATGGCGAACATCAAGTAATCGATGTAACTATGGACGTTATACAAAATCTTCCTACTGTATCGCACGAGACAATGGAGCCTAAAAAAGACGATTTAAACGATAAAAATATCGAGATAGATGAGAAATCTAAGGAGTCAATCGAAAAAAGTTCACCTCTTATACAAAAAACATCAAGTATAGTTATTGAAAATCAAGAAAAAAAAGCTAGTTCACAAAAAGCGAAGGATATAAAGGATTTGGATAATACAAAAACGACGATAGTAAAAGATGATTCGAAGATGGAAAAGGACGATAAATCTGATGAGATTAAGGACAAACGAGTAGAAAAATTAGAAAAGGATACAAAAGGAGGAAAGCAATATCCAGAACGTTCGAAAGTCGTGGCTCGTAAAGAAAAGAAAAATGTTTCAGAGGAAGTAACCGAAATTAAAAAGGATCCATCTTTGGGAAAAACATTTCGTCAACCTAAACGTCGTCCATCCAAACCGACTGAAGGTCAAGCGGAGAAAAATTTGGAGAAAAAATCAGAAAAAGAAAAAATAACGGCAACGTCGAAGAAGACGGAGGAAGATCGATCGAGATCGAAAAAATCGAGATCGAGCAGTGGTGAGAAATCGTCGAGTTCACCAAAAACGGGTGACACCGAAAGTGGCAAGACTCGATCTAAATACATGGCTTGGTACACGAAGAAAAGAGAAGAAATGGAGAAAAAAAGGGAAGCTAAAAGAACCGAAGAACAGGACGAACAGGATCAACAGTTACCACGTTGGTTGAGAAGGAGTTTGGCTCATAAAAGATCGATTCCCGATGAGAAAAAAAAATTAGAGATTAAAACACCAGAAATAACACCAAGAACTAGACGCAAAGTGAAACCTTTGGTAAACGTTGAGTCTGAACAATTAAAGGCTATTGTTCGTCAAGGAAGAAAATTGAGAAAAGCCGAAGGTGAACAATACGAGGATCATCCGATACAAATTTTTGCCTCGACTCCACCCGCACCACCATCCGCACCACAGCCATCACTGACGGAATCAAAATATCCTCGTCATCATTTATTTCAACATTCCGAATATAAATATGAAAAAATACCAGCACCATTTTATCTTCATCCTCCGCCAGCACCACATCCCTCGCCGCAATTATCACCGGAACATTACGATTCAGAACGAACGACTGAATTCGTAAGACCGGATGTCGAACTTGATTCTGGTACCGGTGTATCGATGACATCAGGTCAGACGAGATTACGACATCAACAATTACTTGAGAAAAAGAGCGTCTTTGATATCGCTTACAGTGAAGCTGCACCGTCGCAATTAAGATCGGATAGTACAACGCCTCCTTCTTAATCAATCGGAAAGTGTAAAAAAATCCTGAAAAGAAACGAAAAAAAGGGAATCTTTTCCTTTTATAAATGTGCAATAAAATATACGATATTCGAGATATCGTGATATAAATGATATTAATTAAAGAAAAAATAAGTTACGTGAAAGAATTAAAGGAACGAATGAAGAGGATAGATACGTGGAGGGATATTTTGAATTTGAAATTTTAATAAAATGAATATAACGATATAAATTTCGATAATATTCAGGATGAAGTTGTCGATTTAAAGAAAATAAAAATTTATTAAAAATCGTGGCCTTTTAAAATATAGGTAAAAACATTCGTCGATATAAAATATTTCATCTAATATTTCTATATTCTCTCCTTGATTAATTTTCACTAAAAAATAAATTAATTATATCCATCGTATCGCGCGTGGTGTATCTTTTGTTATCACTACTGCCATCCGAAAAAAAAAAAATGATACGAATTAATTAATTATTAAGCACATCGCATCGATGACGAATTTTTTATTACGACTGTTAGCTCATTGTAACGGTGTTTGTATTAATCTTGTAAATACATGTGTATAAAAATTCTAATAATCTGTGTTAACGTAATCAATCGTCGATCCTTTTTACTTGAAATATATTTCATCTAAAATTTAATTCTCTGTTTATCGATGTAATAAATACGATTTTACATATGTATATTCAAATGTAAATCTAAGTCCCGCCGAAAGAGCTTCTGCTATTTCTACCATTCTGTTACAAAAATATCCTCGGTCTCTTGACTTTATCCACTTATCTTTCTCCAGTCAATTTGTTTGCTCTTTCTCTCTCTCTCTCTCTCTCTCTCTCTCTCTTTCATTCTCTCTTTCTCTCTCTTTTTTTCTCTCTTTCTTTATCTCTTTCTCTATTTATCTCTCGGTGTCATGTTCAAGAATAACTTAACTTCATTGATAAACTTATATAACTATCGATCGGATTTGCAACAGGTTTATATAGAAAGTATTATTGGATATATTTCATCATTAAATTAGATATATATGTATATATGTACTATATATGTATATATTTAAATTTCAATATACAAATATTAATAATAGTAAGTAATAATAAAAAATTTTCTACAAATATTATGAATTAAAAATATTCACCTTGAATGTACAAAATATCATTAATAATTTATATCATTCATATTAAAATATTTAATAATTATCAACGAATGTAGAAAATAAAAATTTTGTTAAATGACGATTATAACGTTATCGTATGCGTATTTGCGTATTTCTACGTGTGAGAAAGAAAGACAGATGATCGATGAAAATGACGAACTAAACTGAGAGAAAGAGAGAGAGAGAAAAAGAGAAAGAGAGACAGAGAGAGAGAGAGAGAGAGAGAGATCGAGTCGAGTGACGTAATCAGTAGCTCGTAATGACTTTTCTACGTTTCTTTTTTGCGTTTTCTTTACGTTCGCATTGACGTAAAATAGACGAATGAATGGCGTAAGAGATACGACAAAAATGTTGTGACGTTACCGATGCAACTAACCTACCGTAATCAAAAACATAATGATGGTGCATCAAACATAACCGGAGACTGGTAAATCTTTCCACGGGGATAACATGATATTGAAGTTGGTTGTTTCACTTCACTTTTCCAAGGCGAACCAATGTGTTAGTTCTACGGATGCATTTATAAAAGTAGCGACGAGAACGAATCGTCTTTATGTTTGCCTGTTTGTTGAGAACGATGATGGTTGGCCGTTTCGTGAAGACCTGGAAAATATTAATCCTAATATAGTCCTTGTCTCGAATCATCTCGATAATTATCTCGGTCTCTTCCCGACGATAATAATTAAAATATTAATTATTATTGTCAATTTATAAATCTAATAAATATTTTTTTTTTTTTCTTTTATAAGAGATCATAACGATGTAATTTTAAATGAATGGAACATTGTCTGGTAATTTTGATTGGAGTAATATATATTATTCTAAGGACAATGAAAATGTCATGCTTTACGATGTGACACGTCATTAGAATAATTGAAAAATAAATAACGAACGAAGAAATAGTTTGGATTATATTAATATTCTTAAAGAACATACGGATAATTTTAAAAATCATATTAGTTAAAAAGAAAAAAAAAATTAACATGATAATTCATTGGGATTGACTAACATAAATATTTGAGTATCAATAAACATTGAAAATGAAAATTCGATCCATGTTAATAGTTATATTACAAATTTTAATTGGAAACGTTTGCATGATAATTTCCTCTCTTTCTTTCTCTCTCTCTCTCTCTCTCTCTCTCTCTCTTTCTATATATATATATATATATGTAAATGTCATCGATATTATTATAAGTTAATGAATCCGATAAAAACAAACAATTTAATATATATGCATTCTTTATATTTATTTATAATTTAAATTGAAACATAAATAATTCAGTTATTTGTTTTCTCGTTTACATTTTGAAATTTATTTCCGATATTGAAATTGATTAAATATAAGAACGATTTATAAATCTTTTCGAATCGATGAAAAATGTATACATAATAAATAAAATTTGTCTAAAAATATAACGAAATTTTCGAGATCGAATAATTCTTGTTAAAGTAATAATAAAATAATAATAATTAATGAATTATATATTAATAATATAATAATAGTTGAATATACTGTTGCGATAGGAATGTCTAACATTTTTTTATCAAAACCTTTTTATGAAAAAAAAAAGGAATATATTTTAAATTTCACTATCTTATATGTACTAACACAGTTTATATAACTCATTAATTTATCTCTATGTACTTATTTAAGTACTTACTTAAAAATCCTCTCTAAGTACTTACTTAAAAATTCGAGGTAATTGCTTATTTGAAAAAAAAAAAAAAAAAAAAAAAAATAAAAAAAAAAAATAAAAAAAAATGCAAATTAAGAAAATTTGCTCGAATATTTCTTTGGACAAATTTTTGTTGTCGGAAGAAATAATAATAATTGTCAGAGAAAATTTTCGTTACTTATAAATGTTTAAAAAAAGAAAAATAAAAAGAAATGAAACAATGTTATCTCATAACGATGATGAGATCTCAAACGAGAATTTATGGGGTTCTCGTGGGATTGCTCTCCCGATACGGTCTCTTTTCTCTTACGAGTCTGACAGTTAATTACAAGGTTTTGTGTCCTGTGAAAACTATTCCCGTATGAACAATGGATAAATGTTAATTGTTGTTAATAAAGAGTCATACATGTTGCTGTTGCAACGGCGAGCAGAGCCGCGGAAGAGGCTGCACCTGTAGCAGCCGTGGGCGAAATGCAAACACACCTGAAACCTTTGACCTTTTCTATCGACTAGCTTGCTACCTCCCCTTACAGTAGCTTCTATCCTCTCCTTGCCCTAAACTTTCTTCGTAGCTTGTTGGTAACGATGAAGAAAAGTTTAAACGCCGAAATGTTTAAGTCGATTATGCGATCGTTCGTATAAATATATATGCAATATCATAAAAGATAATGATCATTCCATTGGATATATTTTGATATAATAATGAAATATTTTAAATATAAATTGCCGATAGTATATTGCTAAAAGATATTTTTTAACATTGTACACATTATACATGAACATATGAAAAAAAGTTTTTTATTTATTTTCGAAAAAATTATTATAAATTAAGTATACGTATTAAAATGTTAGAAGAATAAATTTTTAAAAATAAGAAAACAAAGGAAATAATTTTAGAATGAATTTATTCGAAAAGAAACACATAGAGATATTTAAATCATAATCCTTCGGAAACATTAATATGTACAATCAATGACGTACAAAAACTTTTTAGACGTTTCTTGTCACGTTACAGCAGAGAATATCTAAATAATTTATAAATAACGTATTATTTATTGGTTTAACTAAAAGCAATGAAAAAGAAACATGACAATATTTTTTAAATATATAAAATTAAATTAATTCATTTTTTTTTTTTTTTTTTTTTTTTTTTTTTTTTTCTTTTATTCTTTTTCTGTCGAAAAATTCTTTTCACTAGCGAAGCCGAGGGTACCATCATCTCGTAGCTACGTTCTTGTCCGATTTTGCATCAAAAGAAAGATCACGAAATATAATTAACGTCACGTTTGGTCATGTGTAAGTTTCAAATAGCTTTTACGAAGGTTTCGAACAAGGTTTGGCCCGCTCTTTAATGGCCATCAATCATTACCAAATTTTGGCAACGAGTCGGACAACACGGGCGACAGGACACCATCACCAAAGTAGAGTTCTCCGGGACCACGTTGGATGCTGGGGATAGGAAAGGGACGAGGAAGGGTGGAGGACGAAGGGGCCACCGAGAGAAACGGTAGAGTTGGTTCGATACTCCCGAAAAAGTTGGTCCTCTTGTTTGTGTAGAAACTTTCACGTGGAAAAGCTCGTTATTGTATAGGTGTGTGTGTGTGTGTGTGTATGTATGTGTTCGCGCATGTATATTGGTCTGTTTATATATACGAAGGTACGAAGTTCTTAACGAATTCGTTCTCTTACTACTACGTTCTTTTACCATTACGTCGTACTTTTAACAAGAATGTTTATCAAACATAGATAAGGAAAAAAAAGAAGACAGAAAAAATATGAAAAAAAATTATTTCAACGATGAAAACGTTAATAATATTAATGAAAATCAACGAAAATCATTTCTCAAAAAGTAACATTTGTTTATACGATCATTCATTCGAGCAATATCTGTGAATAATTTTAACATATTTACGAGATTATAATATAAGTTCATAAAAAAGAAAATTATAGCATAATTACATTTCGTTAATGAAGCCATCAGATTTAATGTTTCATTAATCATCGTCGTTCAATTCTCATCGTTATTCAGCATCAATGATAAATTATTAAAATAGTACGCTGGAAATCGTTTAGTTTTTGGGCGAATCGACGTTGAAACTTCGACGATAGGTACTCTACT